>NC_067284.1:65099439-65176939 GCF_020740795.1 Apus apus
AGAAAATCTATGGTTAGTTTAGTGAAGACTGCTGGGAAAAGATTCTCCCTGGATTGCCTAAGTAGCTAGACAAGAGCCGTATCATTTCAGAATGACCTTGGTGTTAGGACACATTGATATTTTAGGCAATGTTCTTTTAATTTTTGCAAATTTGTAACATTAGTTATGGTTCAGTAACAATATCAAGATCATTAGTATTAAGTCAAATACTTTTGGATTCACAGGGCAGTAATTGCAGCAGATTTTCCAACTATTTATCAGTAAGTTTTATTTTTACTTTGCCATGATCTCAGAATCCTTCGGCCAAATCTTGTCTTCACTATAAGCAGAAACATTCCACCATTATTCATTTTGTCTGCTCTACCATGGAAGGCCTACCTGTGTCCTCTATGATTTTGTTGACTGAAAAAGCCAGTCTCCTCAAAAAACTGCCATTTATGTGACATTTGCTCAGATGGCATGGAAATTATATAGACTACACTTGACCAACCAAACTTCACAGTGGGTCTTTAAAATATTTCATCTGGCTATTCCCTAAGGAGAACTCAGTCACAGGATAAATATAAAAAAGGGTAGGTAGGGAACAGCAGTTATTGAAAGATGTCAGTTGTTTGACAACTTCAAAAATCCCACTTTTTCTCAAGACAGAGAAAAGTATTAAGTATCAGTTTTCAGTTCGTTGTTATCTATTAGTAGCAACTCAAACAGGAGTTTTTAACCACCAACCAAAAGAGCAATAGTGCCCTTAACAGATAAATTGATAAAAAGTCAACTCAAATTCAGTGTAAAATTATTTTATGGTATGTGTAACAGCTATCTGATTTTTTTGAGGCAGAGCTTTCTGTTTCTTCCACATACGTAACAAAAACATATGAGCCTGGAAACCTGTACAAACAAAGAAAAATACATCAAAACATAATGGAGAGGATGGAGCTCTTCTAGTGCTGTTGATTGCTGAAGAGAAAATAGAGAACCCATTAGGAATGCCTTCCTATTCTTTAATTCTTTCCCTCCCCCCACCCAGCCCCTCAATCCAACCGAGGCTATTACACACATGAGGACACACATCTTCAATCATTTCATATCCTCCCCAGCACTCTACAAGCTGTACTTCACCCTCTTGCCTTTCAGCACCACATATAAACAGCACACATATTCCCTCGGGACACTATACAACTCTGTTTCCTCTCTCAAGAGGAATCACTCGTAGCAGCTGCATGCTACAAGCCACAGGCAGAGTCAAGGTCACACGCCTATCCTTAGGACCACTTCCTTTTGCTCTCCACAGATCATTCTCCATTTGGACTTTGTTGGGTATTACTGTGGTGGCTACTCTCCAGCCAAGACAAGTTCTTATTTGGAGAAAATTCCAAGAAAAAAGGAACTTTTTTTTTCTTTTCCCTAGTTCAGATATTAAATTCATTATACTGCTTTGCAATGATTTTTTTTTCTTCTGAAAATCAAATCACACTCTGAATAACTGCACCTATTACATGGTTGTAAGTAAAAAAGAGTGCCTTGCTTCTATCATGTCCAGTGTGTGTAGGCCTTGTATTATGCTACTTCAAAGGTTATGCTGGAAGCCATATATTCAAAGGATATATAAGGTAAATATATACCTTATACACCTGATTATTCTTTTGTGAGCTAAAGTAGTTCTAATGAATGTTGTGGGCAAATGACACTCCCTTGAGTCAAGTCCTTGACAAGTTTCCCTGTCAAATATTGCCAGCATATCTTATTTCACTAATTTGTCATAGCCCTATGAAATATATTATTTTGGCCTTTGAAGAGCAAGATTTAGCCCTAGCAATGTTCCATTAGTTTTGGAGTAAAATGTGATAACTTATTCCCCAAAGACTCTAAGAAAATGTCAGTGTTAGGATATCAGGAAGACTGTGCAGTGGTCTAAACAGACAATTTTTCACAGCAAGGGAGACCTATTTTGTGGATGTCTCTGGTAAAAATGGAAGACTTGAAAAGCTCTTGCTTTAACTCTGCTCAGCAAAAGGACTGGAGAAGGAATGCAGGAGCCACTATGAAACAAACATACAGGTGTTGAGGTGGTCTAATGCACAACCAGAGAAAAATAAGGAACCTCTGTGAGATTTTTTGTCTGTATTATCAAAGTATTATCGGCAGTTTCAAGCTTAGGAGGCAGGTTCTCTGAGTTACTGATGTAACATGTTGTTAGGACAGAAGCATATCACAGAAAGAGCCCTCAGGTATTTAGGCATCATTTAAGGCTCTGAGGTGCGTGTCAGAGCTGTTTGTTGTCAGTCTTGAGCAATGACCATGGGGAGAGACCAGAAATGGTTTCTGGCTGCTATTGCAGGACACTGAGGCTGTGTCACTTGGAAAAAATTACTTTTCTACATAGTGACTATTCTACAGGTAAGAAGCCCTTAAATTCAGTTGAAAGCTTTCCTTCATTTGATAAAAAAGATTTGGAAAACTTTGTCAAAGAGGAGTTAAGCAGGGTGATGGCACATACCTTTGACAGGCAGAAAAAAAGCGTGACAGCATCCTGCAACCAGTAGCCACCAGGCTGCAGGTCTTTGTTTAGAGACCTTGTAGTGTAGCAGACTTCCACATTACACAACCTTTGTATACCCATATTTTAGACAAAGAGAAAATTCTCCAGAAGTCTAAAATGAAAAACAACAGCAGGAAGGGAAAACAGATGGCAGACCCACCAAACACTTAAACTGGGTATTTTTGAACAGAAT
This sequence comes from Apus apus, assembly GCF_020740795.1. Taxonomy (NCBI): domain Eukaryota; kingdom Metazoa; phylum Chordata; class Aves; order Apodiformes; family Apodidae; genus Apus; species Apus apus. The sequence goes on from NC_067284.1 coordinate 65,102,169, forward strand.
TATTAATTAAAAACTAGTTAATTCTGTTCAGCCTACTTGTCACTTGTAGGCTGTGGATCATTTTCTGAAAGGGCTATTGTTTGCTTGTGTTTTAACACAAGGTAAAGCCAAACAGAAACTACCTTTCTCCAATCTCATAGAATAACCAGAATAATCAGGAGAAATTCTTGACACCCAAGTAGCCTCAACAGTTGGTACACTGTGGCTGTCAGCATGAAATCAAGTGCAACATGGCTGGATTTGGAGTCCTTCCTAAAATTGCTTGCTCTGTCAAGTAGTAGTAAAGGACATTGACCAGGAAAATGACACAAGACTTTTCCAGAGATTATGATTGCAGAAACTCCACCTACACAAAAACTGTATCCTTCATGTAGGACATTGATGACTCTAGTCAAGGCATAGGGAGTTTTGGAGAACTAGAGGTGATATGGGAAGATAATTCGCATTGCTTGCATAATAATTAGAGAATAAGGCACACTGCAATGTTATAACAGACTTTGACCAAATAAGCTCTCAGAAAGGGTTTGCTAGCTCATCTTCATGTTGATACTAAGTTATATTTGAAAAACTAAAAGATTGGCCATGTCCTCCCCAAAGGGTTTGATTTAAAGTTCAAGCCTTTTTAAGTACTATATATTGCCATTAGGATAAAATATTGGGTAGTACTATCTCCTGGACACCATATTTTTAAGAATATGCTTCATGCCTCATTTACCAGAAATGTATTGAGATTTTCCTGAGCCAACATTCAAAGAATAACTTGACATTTTTCATAGCCAAATGCCATGTTTTTAACTTTTTAATTCCCTTGCTGCCCTGAGCTGATGTTCTGAACAACTCTTGTTTGTTTGTTTAACATCTAAAGCTCAAATAGACTGTAAAACATATATGTAAGATATTATTTGATTTTCAAAGATAAAATAGTGTCCTAAGAATGGATAAGAGCAAAAGAAAGTTGATCTGGATAATTTAGCATGCAGAAATTATCAATTACAAATACACATGTATAACCACATAAAAGGTATGGAGACAAATCATAGAATTATAGAACGGTTTGGGTTGGAAGAAACCTTAAAGATAATCTAGTTCCAACCCCCCTGCATGGGCAGGGGCACCTCCCACTAGATAAGGTTGCCCAAGGCGCCATCCAACCTGGTCTTGAAGACCTCCAGGGAGGGGGCATCCACAACCTCCCTGAGCAACATGTTCCAGTATCTCACCTAATGTCCAACCTGAATCTCCCCTCTTTAAGCTTCAGACCATTGCCCCTTGTCCTCTCACTATACACCCATGTAAAAAGCCCTACCCCAGCTTTCTTGCAGCCCCCCTTCAGATATTGGAAAGTAAATGCTTGGTTTTATCTCATTGTGAAGTGGGTCATGTATTAGTTGGCCAGAGATGGTGAGTTTCCAGATACTACCTTGTGGCAGTTGGCTTTTGGATAGCTCTTGATTCCTGAAATCTGAGAAAGGAAGCAGTAAGCAGAACACAGTTATGGTACCTCAGAGGTGGCTGCCTAGAACTGGGAGATGGTTTCTTGCTGAGGTGTTGAATCTCAGCTCTATGTAGTCAACTCACTTGATAAAGTGTGCTGTTCTTCTCCAGCTAGTGCATTAGGCACCTGCAGCCTCACACAGATCTGTACTAACCACACTGAAGTTTAGGCTGAGATACTGCTGTTTAATATGAAACGAAGGGTGTGGAGAAAGCAGAATTTTAATTAAAACAAACAAATAACTCTGCCAGTAATTACATATTGTTAATGTCTCAGAACTGACTATATAAGTATCTACATTCTCCCTGCCTGAACTTCACTCTGAAGGTCTGTCTCCCAGGCTGGTTAGAAAGCCCTGCAAAAGCTGTTGCAGGCTGTATGTGTTCAGAAGATCATCACTGTAGAATGGCAGAACTTGTTACGTGCTTAGTCCATTGTACTCCCAGCCTATATGCTGTTTGAGGAGGATGGCAAAGTATATGGTAGTGGATTTAACTCTCAGTGCTGAAGCAGTATTGTATTAGAGCACTTCCTCTTGCTTACTGCCAATAGATTGCCTGCTGGCAGCACTGCACAGCTTCCCTTGCTGCCTTAGTGCTCCCAATGTCTTACCAATTCTGCCAACTTTATGTTTTCTCCTTGTTACCACAGGTTACGCATCCTCTTAAGCATTTATCTTGTGTTGCTCCATGCTCTCTTAGAGTGCTGGATTCTCTTCCAGTCGATGCCCTAGAGCAGAAGGTCAGAAAAGATGGGGGTCAGAAGAGAGCTGAAGTTATTGAAGATATATAACTAAAATCCTTAAACCAAAAGAAAAGGGTAAGAGCAATTCAGAGGGTAATGTTTATCAGAAGGAGTATTTTGAGGTGCATTTATTAAGGATGTCTATTCGCACTTTTTCAGATCTTACAGCCCACAACTAGTTCCACTAATTTTTGTGGAGCTACTCCTGTAAGCAAGGTTTTCTGCTCTCCTCCCATTCCTGCAGGACTAATAATAAAAACCCAGAACAAAATAAAAGATTGTCTGATAATTTTATTCACATCAAACCTGAACAGTTCAAGCTCAGGTCTGCAGTTCCTGAGAGCACATACATCACCCTCACCACAATTAGGAACAGACAGGAGATTCAAAAATCTCTTCAGCACCAGATGAGCAGCAAATCACACAGCATGAACTAACACAGACAGCAAACATGGAATAAACAGGGATGAGTACTGCAAACAAAAGAAAGAGCAAGCATTAATTCAGGTTCACAGTGGGCTTTGGATCTGAACTAAAAATATATCTCTTAAATGCAAATAGAGAAAAATGATGGGCATTTGCATGATTGACAGCCTTTCGAAATAGAAGTGTTGCTATAATTAAGTGATAATGTATGAGTGAGTGTACATTATGACAAATTGGAAGCTTGCTTGATTAGATTGAGCATATAAGCTGTCAGTATAATTATCACATTTTAATCATTTTTCTCCATTTTTTTATAACAGCATTGTCTTCAGCCTCATTTGGTGCTTATTAGATTGATATTCTAAGAGGAATTGTACAACATAAAACATGTCCTTTAACAGGATGAACTTTCAATAAGACTTGAGGTATGTCTATAAACATTTATAATGATTGCTGTTGTGCCTCAACTTTTTGCCACATCTTATGCATCAAATGATGTTGGTTTAGAGCTTTCTTTATCATGCTAAAATATTGTAAACTGAACATACTTTATCTTACTAAGTACTCACAGACCCAGTATGTATTTTAAGCTGTCAAGGGAAAACATCTCACATTGTTACAGCTGAATAATGAATTAATGATAAGCATTGCAATGATTAACAAGATGCTGATTCAATCAGCGTGGGAGCAAGATTTTTCCATTTTCATGCAACTATGCTGAAGTGTGTGTACTTTTTAAACAAGCAAATGCTCTTTGCCAACACCCAGGAAACAGCAAAATTTTAGCCTAATTTAAGGGTTTAATTTTATACCAGTTACCCTTCTAAAATGTAAATCACTGTAGGGGTAGCATACCCCTGAAATTTGCAGTATAACGAAGAAAATAGAGGCTCTTAACACAGTCATGCTCTTACAGTTTTACCCTATCTCAAATTAGATCTGAGCAGCTCTTCACCACTGTTGAAATAAGAAGGTAGAAGGTGGTCTGGGCATTAAAAAACACAGATCCATGAAACAAAATTGTCCAGGTGCTTTCACCATGTCTGCCACTGGTTTGCTTCTTGGCCCTGGGCAAGATACTTATCTGCTCCTGAGATTAGTGGCCCATTGGGAAACAGAGATACACACTTGCTCTGCAGGGATTATTGGAAAATTAATGTGCTCTGGGTCTCAGTTTACTGCCTTTAAAATTCACATAGTGCAGCTTACTCAAGGCTTTGCAGCTGAGAGAAGTGTAGACTTTACATGGCCTTTCTAGCCAATGGTGACTTTCCTTATTAAGGATATCTACTGAATTTGACAGTACAATGGTTCAGTAAGGAATTATACAGAAATAATCACAGCAATAGAAAGGTCTTAATTATTCTTAAATGTATGCAGTAGCAATAGTTGAAATAACCTTTCCTATGAAAATCTGGAAAAGAATGACTTCAGAAAAAACTTCAGATAAAACAGGAGTCTTCCAGAAATTATTCCTTTCAGGTTCTCTGAAGTATGTATTCAATAAATTGAGAGCATTCGCTTTCCTCACGGTACTTTGAATTACTGACAGGGAAATCTGAGATACCGAAGTCGTCATTAGTTGATTGCTTTTAGAAATGGAAAATTGCTAAACAATTGGTATAGTTTGCTTTGCCTGTGTTTATTTCCTTTTCTAAGCTTTCTATAAATTTTCTTCACCATTGATACTAGAAATGTGCTTAAAAATTTATATATTTTAGGCTCAATTTTAATAATATTTGCAGGAAGTTATTTTTAATTCAGAAATGCAAACATTCATGTAATAAACATAAATTTAATATTGAATTTTCTTGATCCTTTGAAAATTTACCTTCTGACCCCAGTTTTTAACTTTCCAGTCCTCCAATAAAATACTTCAGCATTTCAACAGTCTTCACTGAGTTCAAGGTGAAGATGTCATTCAAGTCTTGGATATTGCTGCCTTTGCAAAGTAATCAGGCAATTCTTACTTCTTCTGCTACTACTTCTAATGACCCAATTACCAGTAAAATGCATAAAAGCAAGATTTTAGCATTGATTTTTCCCTTGATTTTCTCAATAGCTTTCACAAACTTGAACTTAATATGCTTTTTATCATAATTATAAGGGTTTGATATTGGATCTTACTGGGTTTATTTAGTGTTTCGAAAGACTTGGTGAAACCCCTTCCATGAACTTATCAAGGCATATTGGTTACCTAAGTGTGAGAGGTAGAGCCTCATTATGTTATGAAAATGATGGCAGAAAATTATGAGTAGATGGCCATATCTTAATTGGAAAGCAACCTAACAACAGAGTATCTCAAAATTCAGTATATTAATGTAATCATTGTTCAAGAGATTTAATAGAACTATAGAATGGTTCAGGTGTGAAGGGACCTTAAAGATCACCTAGTTCCAACTCCCCTGCCATGACGCGGGACACCTCCCACTACACCAGGTTGCTCAGAGCCCTATCTAACCTGGCTTTGAACACTCTCATGAAGGGGGCACCCACAACCTCCCTGGGCAACCTGCTCCAGGGTCTCACCACCCTCACAGTAAATAATTTCTTCCTAATAACTAATCTGAATCTACCCTCTCTTAACTTAAAAACATTTGCCCTTATCCTATCACTATAAGCCCTTGTAAAAAGTCCCTCCCCAGCTTTCCTGCAGGACCCTTCAGATACTAAAAGGCTGCTCTAAGGTCTCCCCAGAGCCTTCTCTTCTCCAGGCTGAATAGCCCAAATTCTCTCAGCCTGTCTTCATAGGAGGGGTGCTCCAGCCCTCTGATCATCTTCAAGGCCCTCTTCTGGACTTGCTTAAGCAGGTCTATGTCTTTCTTATGTTGGGGTCCCCAGAACTGGACACAGTATTCCAGGTGGGCTCATTTACTCTGCTAAGAGTCTCTAAGACATAGATGAACATGGAGGTGGGAAGGCTTGCTGATTGAATCCATTAGTTAGCTTAGTGAAGCTGAGGGACTCTTCCAATAATAGCTTCATACTACAGAATCCAGCAATGGGCAGATAAAAGCCCCCTGCCCCTGCCATGCCAAGCTCTCTAGTAAGAAGTGAGAAGTGGTGAGAAGTGTTGTGTCTTGACACCACCAGCACTACTGGGAATGCTGATCAGAACTTGCATTCATTTTGTGGAAGGATATGTGGGTGCAGACAGTTTGTGGATGCAACACAGTCTGCAGAGGCAGCACAGTGAGACCCAGTGCCACCACCTGCTTGCCACAGGGACCCAGCTCACAAGGGGGTTGCTCAGGTGGTCCAGCTTGACTCAGCATGGCAGAAAACATACCTTGCACCTTGCTGAGCTTCAGGTTTGGTAAAACACGTGCACCTCTGTGATACTCTTTGAGGCTTTCATATAACTCGCACCAAAAAGCATGGACACGTTCAGGCTGTGGTGAGCTGCTGGGGTTCTGTGATACTGCACAGTGTCCTGACAAGAGCTGGCCCATGTCCAACCACCAGGGAGCATGGGCAGAGCAAAATTACACCTGTCCGGATGCATCTGTGTATACTGCCCAGCCAAAACACACCAGGGCTCTCAAGGACACCTTCTCCCACACGTTAGAAGGTGCCACAAAAATACAGTTATCTAAACCTGTTAGACAGTGCTGTCGCTGAAGGTGGCACTTGGGTATCTGCGCTGGGACAGGTAAAAGGCAAGAGGAAAATGCAGTTCTCAAATGACAGAGGGCTAATCTATGACAGAGGGCTAATCTCCCTGCTGATGAAAGCTGGTTCTCTGTACTGCACATATCCTCTCATACTCTAGTGCCAGCTCTGGGCCAGCAAAGCAGAGAAGGCAACAGAAATGTTGTAACACAAAAAAAACCCATTCAGGATTGGGAAAAAAAAAAAAAGAAAAAAAAAGAAAAAAGAAAAAAAAAGAGTAGGGGCTTAGATTTCTTCTTATTTTAAGGACTCTGCTTCACCTCTTGCAATGTTAGAAGATTAATTTACTTTCCCTTTTGTTTTGTACCATTGTGCATTCCATAGCATTAATTTATTCTTCAAGGTCTGATAACATCAGTTCTGTGTCCATTGTCATCAAAGTGTATAGGTGATGTGTAGAAATGATAACAAGGTTGCATTTTTTCTGTGCTTGATGCCTATTCAACAAAACAGCCTGCTAAGCATTCTTCTTCCATTTCTCTATTGTCCAGTTTGCTGAAAGAGTCTGAAATATTTTTTTGTCCTGTAGAAAGAAATATTTTTTTGTTAATTTAGACATCACAGAAACACTGACTTTCAAAAATAGTTAATAACTTTTTTATTTTTTTTTCTGGGTATGTCTTCCACGTTTGTTCTTGAAATCATCTACAGTTTTTATTATCATTCTATGTTCACTTCCAATGCACTTGATAAATTTCAGCAGAGGTTCCTGCTAAAAATTGTGGAGATGTCTTCAGAAGGATTTAAAATTCTCATACCCCGTGACTGAAATCTGGCAAGAAGATGGCTTTTATGTAAGGGCTCTGCTTCTGTCCTTCAAGTCAGCTGACCTATAAGGCTTCCAAAACCAAACCAACCCTTTTAACACACAGTATGGATATTAAAAGTTGACAGCAAAACCCCCCATTATGAACAAGACTGAATAAAAAGCCAAGCAAGACTTTTCCTGAAATTGTATCCTAGGGTTACTGAGGGAAAGTTTATTTCTGGAACTGGCAAACTTTGTGACTTAATCAGGTTTAATGGAGTCTTCATTCATATAGAACATGTTAAAAGTGTTATTTTAAACTTACTCAACAGACTTGCCCTCTTTGGTTCCAGTTTAGTCAGGTTCCAGTTTATCTTCAAGCTGCTTGGTTTCCTTGAACCCTAAATATGAGAGAAACCTTCCATATGCCTTCATAGTTGTGTGCAGTGTTCACTTAGGGCTTCTGTGCTGCAGACCTCAGTTGAGTCCGCAGTTTTCATGTTCACAGTTGGAATCATATTTTTTTCTGTTCCTGAAGGAACATTATATTGTTTGCAGAGCTACATGTGTACAGGGATTGGCCAGGTTGCAGACTGGCAGAAATTACCTTCATCAATGGTTTAATAAGGAGAAGTATGTCTGAATAAACTGAAACAGAAAGAAAATACAGGATTCTTAAAATACATATATATATATATATTCAAGGAATGAAAAGAGCTTTGTTTAAAGTTCAGAAATACACTATTTTTTTTTTAACAAAAGGGTTTGAAACATTGACCAGCTCTCTGTAGTTATATATATATAGAATTCTCGTCTCCCGAATCTGCATGTGGAATATATCTTTCTAGACAAAGGATTTATCGTCAACATATGTTGTATTAAATTAGAATTTGCTATTTGTAAATGTATGGATACAAAATGTTTAAGTTACACAAATATTTGGGAGCTGTGCATCTTTTCTCCACTTTTATGTTTGAAAGGCATTTGTTCTGTCCATTTCTAATTATCTGTCCATTTCTAATTACAGGTTTAGGAAGCAGAATTCCATTTTCCAAATGCCCGCTATTTTTCACTAGAACTAAGTCACTGACAAGTTCTCTTTTCAAAGCAGTTTCCTATGTACTTGTACAACATTATTCCACAGATTTGCTATTGAAATGAAATACTGCAGTGACCTTTTTAATTCCCCTGACTTTTTACAATCTTTGAAATTTAGCACAACAGCAGGAGTTTAATCATATTCACTGATGTAAAAGACAAAATAAGGCACCTCTATGTTCAGATAGAGATATGACCTCAAAGGGGCAGAGCCTTCAGAGAGGCACTGCAGATCCCCAAGGACAATTAGAGTGATCTTTCTTGTGGTTTTCCTGTAATCTCTGACTTTGCCTCCTGATAACACTAGCAGAAATTTTGCACTTATGCTGTGTGCCAGAGTATTTTGTTATTGCTGCCTGAACACTGTTGTTTTCCTATCAAAGAATAATCTCATATTTACTTTATCTCTCTGTTCCAGTTTACGTCTGCTTCACAATACTTTCCAGATGTGAATTTCCTATGTCTTTGATTCTCTCAGCCCTGTAAGGTCCTAGGCTTTGGTTTCATGCACATCCTTTTTTTCTGCCACAGTATGAAAGCTCAGCAACAAAACAACATAAGCCACTCATCCGCTGGCAGTTGTCTGCTCTGTCAGTGAGTTTGTCATGTCTGTTGATTGATGCCAGGTGGACCAAAGGAAGGCTCTAAAAAATCCCAGCATGTTTATCCATTGCCCCACAGTGACGGGGCAGATCAGCTCTCTTAAATCCTCCTCCCACGCAGCAACCATGATGGGGTGACTGATGATGACTCCCGTCATCTCTGAGCTTTTTCAGTGTCAAACTGGAGCAGAGGAGCAGTACATGATATCTCTACAAATGCTTTTGACAACTTAACAGTCAAAAGCACAGTGTGGATGCTTTTACCTGTATGTGCTCACATATAAATGAGCAGTACTAGACTCCTTTGTAACCAGTTTCAAATATAAAACCTGCTGCATTTCTTCCACAAATTGTGTCTTCAATGCAAAAAAACATCCTATGTACTTTTCAAATTCCGCTTTTTAAAAATTTATTTGGTCCAGCTGACCAAGAAACCAGGTAGAACACAGGACTAGTATCAAGAGATAATATCAGACCTCTGACACCTTAAACATTTTGTGGTTAAATCACTGTCTTATATGTAGGCTGATGCATTCTGTTGTGAGGCTTGGTGGTGGCCTCTGTGAACTGAGTCAATAGCTGTGGTTCAGTTAATCAAAGGCAGAGACAAAACCTGTCATCATGAGCTGGTGGCCACAGCAGGAAAAATAGGAACTTGAGGCATGGTGGCTCCTGACATTTCTCCTGAGCAGACAAAGATTTGCATTACTACTTCATCTGATGTAATTCTTTAGTTAAAGGAGACTCTGATTGTTTGGGAAATTATTCAAACATCAGCCATGAGCACTAAGCTCAAGTTTGTTAAGAAATGCACTTTGGAGCACTTTAAATCTTGTTGGACTTGCTTTTTGTACATAGCTCTCAGTAGCATAAGCTTTTAGTAACTTGCAGTGGTTGAAGTTAATAGCAATATACAGGAGATGCTTAATGTCGTTGCAGAAAATCCTGCAAAACTTTCCACTTGAAATTCAAGTGAAATTTATTCTAGGAATTAGGGTTTTTTTGTACAGAGTTTACTGTGTGCCTTAAGTTGCTACAGATTTAGATACTTTAATGATAAATTGAATAAATGAGATGTTTTCTTCAATGTTTGCTCTTTAAGAATTTTACAAATAAGGAAGTTACTGACTGATACAAAGAAAGGACATTTCAAAGCTGCTTTTGTAGTTGCATATTTAACAATATTCTTCTAAGTCATCAGTTCATTGGCAATCAAGGCTCAGCATCAAAATTGTGAAGCTTCTCAGAGTGGTCTTAACTGACCTGAAGTTTTCAATGAACAAATGCCAAGCCTCTCTAATCTGGAAGTTTTCCAGTTAATCCACAGACTAAGTCTGAACAGTGAATAAATTTTAGCATTTGCTCAAAAGGTTGCAGAAAAAGGGTTTAGCCATCTTGGGTAAATTATTCATTACAAATTATTTGCTAAGTTCTAGTTCACCATTTTTAAATAGGGGTTTTGTGGAAATTCAGGTTGCTGACCTCATCAACTTACAGCTAGGTGATAAACTTTCTGAGAGAAGCCAAATCACATGTTCGGCCAAGATACTATTCTTAGATTAACAAATGAAACCATTTATTTGAGGACACTTGTTCTTGACAATATTTTGTTTGACCAAAAACTACTAAAAAAATACATTAGCCTAGCAATACTTGCTGTTAAACTTGACATCCACACAGGGATCTTTAACAAGCCATTTGTGACCCTTCATTACAAAATTTACTGCACAATACTTTATGTGCTTTAATATCCTTCACATAAAGAACTGTACAGTAGTTTCAATAAAATTTGTGTGAAGTGCTTTACAAAACTCAATCTCAGTGATGGGATTCCATCAGGAAGACCGATTATCACAGTATTAGACTTTTATTTGCAAGGATTTTCCCTGTAAATGACTAAATCGTTATTCACTTGAGAGACAACTCACTGTAAACAGTGTATTGCTTCTGGATATATCACCTGTGATCAATAGGCTCCCTTTCTGCCTCAGCACTTGTTAATATTGCATACGGGTTTGATTAAATGTTTAAAAACATTTTTTAAGTGGCAGAATTAAAAATAATGGACTCATTACCAAAAACATTCAGCTTTTAAGGCAACACTTGAAAACATTTGCTGCTTCTATATCATCTTAGGATATGATCTAATCACATGTAATAACTTATGTCAGACTGCCCTTCATTAGGATGTGGATAGGAGACACGATCCAAGGGAGCTCTACATTTTCTGAAAGAGGTGTCACAGATGAGATCCCACCACATTGTTATTGACTCTTAGAATTTAATAAATAACTAAATAAAATTTATTTTAATACTTATACATAAATATTTATTTCCACTTGATAAATAAAATTCTTGATTCTCTTAATTCATTACATAGAAGTTTTGTATTAGCTTTTACGAATACTTCCTTTTGCTATTTTATTTTTTTCAGTTTCCTTTGCTTGTCTGACAAGTCCTAAGTTCCAGCTTTTCCACAGAAGAGGTATAAAACAAATAAACATGCAAAATTATGCACACACTCCTTGGGTTGTCAAAGCATTCGTGACAGCCAAAGGCACTTCCAGTTGGATTTAGGAAGTACCTGTGTTGCTGGGCAAGACATGGTGCTACATATTAGTTATTGAAAGATGGTATAAACCCTCTTATTTTTTTCACATTTGTCTTCAGGATGCACAGACACCGTGCCCCAAATATACCTGTAAAAGGAACCTTTATAGGGGTCCACGTTTGAGTACTCAGAGCTTGGGTAAGGCAGTTCCTTTGTCCTTCTCACATTTGGTAACAACTCGAATCATACGATCATGAACTGTCTTTTTTACAAGATTTTTGTCTCCTTCACTGCTTGGGTTGCATGATGCTTGCTAAAAATGCAGCTCTTTAACATTCCATTTATCCTCAGTTTTCAGAATGTGGCCCTATGCTGTGAGTACACACAACTTCAATTTGACTTTACAAACCTGGATTAGTTTATCTTCACATGTTCACTGTGCAGTGAGGTGGTTATATCCTCATTTAGTGGAAAGGGAATGAGGCACAGAGGGATTTAATGGAAAAGTTTCTGATTCTAACACCCTGATTTTTTCAGTGTACAAGATATTATATAACTCATTGCAGCTCTGATGCTCATTGCCATGGATTTCAGCTGCAGCTATGATCAGTCAAGTGTTCTGCTCCCATCTAGTATCCATTGGTGAGAAACTGGCTTTACAGACCTTGCTAAGTCCTATCAGAAATGCTATTGTAGAAGCAGAGACAGAAACAGTTTCCCAAGTTGGCACTGAAAGAAAAACTATTTTTTTCTGTTCTTGGAGGCCTCTGGGTATATTGGTAAACACTTTCCCAGTTTGATTGTAAACAAGAACAGACCACACTTTATTCAGTTTGGCTAATCACTTAAATGACTTTTCCATCACACAGCCTCTTATTTGACTTAACAATTAATCATACCAATGCAGAAATTGCACGTCAAAATGTTATTGCTGAAGCTGGCAAAAAAGCCCAGCTTGGCTCTGCCTCTGAGGCTGGCATTTTAAAGAGAACAGACTCCTTTTACCATGCCAGCTCGAACAAACCCAATGCCACTGCCAGAAGCAAATAGCTAGTACACACTGTTCTTTAACCCAGCCTTCCTTCTGAACATCTGCTTTTCTCTCGTGGCTTTGTCCCAGTTGCCCTTACTTTACCTTCTATCCTTAAAAAAAAAAAAAAAGGGGGGGGGGAAAAAAGCTAAGCTAACCTAGAAACCTCCCACTGCATTCTTGTGCCACTCTATTTTTTTTTTTTCCTGTATCCATTTTCCGCTTTTTATTCCTTCAGCGTTTCAGATTGAAGACTCCTTTTAATCTGTTGAATCAGTATCAGGAACGAAAGTCACCAAAGTACAGACTTTACTCAGTAAAGTACTCAGCTTTAGTGACTGTCTCCTACTAGGGTAGAGCCATTTCCAGGAATGCTCAGTTTTGTTTGTTGAAGCCTGGACTGAGGCGATCCACCTTTGCTGCCCTTTGAGGATGCTGTTTGCAACCTGCAACGTTTGTGTGTTTAAAATGAAGCAAAGGTAGAATCCAAAGGAGATTTATGTGCCAGATTACAGTGGCATGACTTCTCAGACCTAAAACTTGGCCAAAAGGCAGGTGTTTTTTCAATAGGGGCAGCAAACAGCAGGTTTTTTTAACAGAGATCCCAAATTGTCTGCCAATACTAAAAGGTTCAGGAAAAGTTGTAGTGGTTGATGTTTTACAGTTTCATCCATTTCATCATTGTCCTCTTGTCTCTCAGCTGAACTGGGCATTAATTTTCTCTGGCTTTGTCTGTAGTCCCAGCCATGAGCATAAGCAGCCAAGCTGAAAAGGAAGACTCAAGTCAGAAGTAAGGAAAGGTACCTACATGTCAGTAGCAGCTCTCACCCCACCTCCCCTGTGCAAGGTCAGATCCTCTCAGCTGTTTCCACTTAGGACACCATAGACACAAAGCATTTTTTTGCTATTTTCCAGATAAATGTTATTCTCAGCCCACATGATTCATCCTCTGAATGTTGAAATGCTTATTTTCAATAATGAATATTTTAGCTACTGAGATAAACAGCTCTCATTTTACAGAATTATTTAGAGAGCTTGGCTGTACAAACTTCACTTCCAGGTCCTTGCCAACCACAAGGATGGCTGAACTTTACAGTTCAGAAGCCATGAATCAGGCCCTGAAAGTCAGGAGAGTGCCTTTAAAATAACAGAATCTCAAAAAATAATCAGTGTTGGCATTTTTAATTTGCTGCCTTGTTTCTAAGCCCTTGGGGATTATATCTTCCTTCATCAAATCCACAAGGACAGAAACTTTCACGTTTTTTAATGAAAGAAGAGATGGGGTAAGCACAGGGTAAAAAGCGAAGAGACCATGAGAGCTGACAAGACTGACAATGGCAGGCATGCTCTTCAAACACAGTGAGAGATGAGACTTGATCTCAGCCTTTGTGGCTTGAACAATACCTTGAGAATTCATGCTGGTCTCTACGGCAAGCAAAATTCAGCATCAGAAATCATCAGCAAAAAAAAGTGTTAAAAATTGGCCTCAAAATCCTTAAGTTGTCTTGTTATGCAACAGAAGTATTTTTATGTACTAGCATTTAAGTACTAACATGATATTACTTTTTTTTTTTCTTTCTCTTTCTACTGCAGGAAATGCTTAGAGGTAGAGGTGAAATCTAACTGCATGGCAGAGATCCTTGTCCTGTTCTCTACTATATATTGTTGGACACAATAGGGTGCTTATCTACGATAGGACTTCCAAGGTTCTCAATAAGACTTTAAAGCCTTATGGGGAAAGGGTATAGTGAAGTACATAACAAAAAGTAGATTTCCCAGGTAGTCACATCTGTGCTGATACTCTGTGCACAGACCACTGGTCATTCCTGCGCTTGTGAGGTTAGGCTGGTCCTGCATTTGTAGAGCTACAACAATCAACAACTTTTGTGAATATGTGTCCTTTTCCCCCACTAAAATATATCCTCCAGCTTTTCTTGGGTCTCTGTTGTTCCTTAGCTCTTCATATGTTTGTAGATGAAGCACTATGGGGCTGGAAAGGAGCTGGTAAAGCATGAAAATTTCTTGTTCATGAGAAGCCAAGTGTTGTTCTCCATGGTGTGTTGGGTATGAAAACACATCTGGGGAAGGGAAAGGAGTGAGAATTCTCCCCCAGTTTTAGGGAGAGGACTATCTGACAACCAAGGCAGAAGATGGTTGGGAGAGAAGAAAATTCCAGAAGCAGAGTGTCAGTGACTTGAAGTCAGTGCAGAGGAACCAGGATGGCTGAAGCCTAATCCCAGTTCTGCTATTTGTCCTGAGTGACTTTGAGCAGGTCATGCTCATTTCTGTGAGTGTTTCTGAAGCTGTGAAAAGAAGAAGAATAGAGAATCACTCTTCAAGTTTATGAGAAGTCCTAAAGTAGGATTATCATTATTAGCACTATTTAATAAAGGTGCCCCTGCCTGGCTTGTGTCATCAAAAATGCCAATCCAGGAGCTACTTGGAAGCTAATGTTGCTGCCTGCAGAGTTTTCCTTTGTTCTTGGCGTGTTGACTAGTCTCATTGGCTCAATCTTGTCCCACATTTCTCTGCAATGAAAAAGCCCAAACAGCCCCTTTACTGAATGGGATATAACTGTTTTCCTATTCCTGTAGAGACTGCATGTGATCATTTGAAGCACCATCTGGAAATTCTCTTTCAAAGATAACAATAAGCCATATATTTTTCTTCTTCTTTATTGTACACGCACTGCACAAATCTGTAAGATCCTTGAAGTGTTGTATAGGTCAACCTATTCTTTATGCTCGGTGAAAGTGCAGCACTTCAATGTTACTCATTTTTATTGTACTCAAAGTGGTTCTATGTACTTGACATACATAAATGATTATGATCCTTCCCTGAGAAGCTGCATGGACAATGTACAAACCACAGTAAGGAAGCAAAACGGAGACACATAAATACTTGTATTGTTTTGCTTTCTTTTAAGTTACTCTTCTCATAAACAGGATGGTATTAGAACAATTTCTTTAATAAATACCTTGGATGGAGTCATCCTTAAATCTTCTTCCATTTTATTTAGAAAAAAAAGAAAGGAAAAAAAAGCAGGTCTGCTGAGAAGCTAAGGGACTTGGATGTGGAAGAGATCTGGCCTACAACTTTTTTGCAGCTCAGGGGAAGAAACTTTCCAACTGGGTAAA
Organism: Apus apus; assembly: GCF_020740795.1. Classification (NCBI taxonomy): domain Eukaryota; kingdom Metazoa; phylum Chordata; class Aves; order Apodiformes; family Apodidae; genus Apus; species Apus apus. Next base: position 65,117,672 of record NC_067284.1, read on the forward strand.
TAATAACTTCAAAAAGGCACTAGAAAAAACCCATCATACAAAATACAAGATATGAAAGGAGATCAGCAAAATAACTCCTGGCTTTCAAGTCTAAAAGTGTAATGATAATATAAGCATTGTAAAAAATCAAGCTCTGTTACACCTTGGAAATGCTTAAAATATGTATACTTAAAAGTACAAGCCCAAAGACCTGAATGTGCTCAAGTCAGAGGGTTTCACTGCAAAATTTGGTATCTGGCATAAAAAGTGTGGTAGCAAGTAATGGAATTCATCTCTTTTCTGTGTGATATTAGGCATTTGAAGAATAGTTAATGTAGCTGTATTCAAGAAGGTGGCAATAGATTTGGAGGATTGTTTAGTCTCACACCTTTTTGTGTAAACTTTTGTACCTAATTTTTAAGGCACAAGTAATTCCTAAAAATTGAGGCAAATGTAAAGAGATTGAAATGCATCTTATTTTTGAAGGGTAGCACCACCTCATATCTGTCTCTCATTTCAAGACAGAGGGAATACTGGAGATATAATCCCTCTGAACTTCAGTAAAGCATCTAAAAGTATATCAGATGGGAAATGATAATAAATTAAGGATGACTGGTATTAGTAGGAGAATTTGTAAGACAGGTACAGAACTTGATGAAGAGTGATGACACCAGGTAATATTGAAGAGCAGGTATTAGGCTTGAGGAAGATTATTAATGGCATTTCTCTGGGAATTAATAGATGACTTATCAATACCCTTTGGTCATGCAGTGCTGTAAACTTGTCCATGTTGCAGCCATGGAAAATGCAAGACTCCATCAAGACAGGTATATTTTCCACAAAGATAGGGGTTATTATGGCCAAAGTGTAGGACCCTGCACTTGGTCTTGTTGAATTCATACCGCTGGCCTCAGCCCATCGATCCAGCCTGTCCAGGTCCCTCTGCAGCATCTTCCTACCCCCCAGCAGATCAACACTCCCCCTCAACTTGATGTCATCTGCAAACTTACTAAGGGTGGACTCAATCCCCTCATCCAGGTCATCAATAAAGATGTTGAATAGGACTGGGCTCAGTACCGATCCCTGGGAGACACTGTTGGTCACCAGGTGCCAACAGCTGGAGCGGGTCCAGAGGCTGGTGAAGGGACTAGAGGGAAAGTCTTATGAGGAGACGCTGAGGGAGCTGGGGTTGTTTAGCCTGGAGAAGAGGAGACCTGGGGGGGACTTTATCACTCTCTACAACTACCTGAAGGGAGGTTGTAGTCAGGTGGGGGTCAGACTCTTCTCCCAGGCAATTAGTGACAGGATGGGAGAGCATGGCCTGAAGCTGCACCAGGGGAGGTTTAGGTTGGATATTAGGAAGCACTTCCTCACAAGCGGGTGATCAGACATTGGAATGGCCTGCCCAGGGAAGTGGTGGAGGCACCATCCCTGGAGGTGTTTAAGGAAAGGCTGAACGTGACACTTAGTGCCATGGTCTAGCCAATGTGGTGGTGTTAGGTCATAGGTTGGACCTGATGATCTCAGAGGTCTTTTCCAGCCTCAATAATTCTGTAATTCTGTATTTCACACCATTAATGTTAGAGATCTTATGTAGAATACTATGTAATTGTGGCCATCCTTGTTCAAGAAAGATGATTAAAAAGTAAACTTCCTCAGGGGAGGGTTAGTAAAATGATAGTGAGAAGGAAGACACATTCTGGAGAATGTCTTAATCCGTGGAAGTATTCATGGCCAGATTGGACAGGACTTTGAGCAACCTGATCAAGTGGGAGGTATCCCTGCCCATTCAAAGGGGTTGGAAGTAGATGATCTTTAAGGTCACTTCCAACCCAAACAATTCCATGGCTCTATGATGAGAGAGGAGACTGAAACAGCTTTTCACCATTGTTTATAAAAGTGTATTTAGTACAAGGGAGGGAAAGGTGGAGTACTATTTAACACAGAGATAGCATGGAAACTTAGGAGATAATTCTTAACTCTTCAAAGAAATCTGGACTAGGAAGATTCTTTTGGTCAAAAAAGTGAAAAATCTACGTTTGTTATCACTTTTTGATGAGGTTTTTATGATGTCTGTGAGCAAAGAGAGGGAATGGACTTGGTATTTCAGAAGGTCCCTTCCGTCCTCCTTCTCCACACAGACTTCCACAACCTCTGCAGATTCAGTGCCCTTCAAGGAAGTTGAGAGGGAATGGGTTTTTTTATTAATTTGGCTGTGCGGTGACATATTGTGATTCAACAGAGAACAAGAGAAATTCCCCTTTCCCAGAATTGCACACTTGGGTCTCCTTATCCTAAACCTCTCCTAATTCTTTTTCCAATCCTCCAAGCACTGTATAGGGGAAATGGTAGTAAGTTCCATCCTCTGTCTTCTACTGAGGGTTGCACAAGGTATTATCTGGCGTTACAAAGCTCATCCCAATTCTGGATACATACAGTTATTTCTCTCTTAGGAAAGAAACACAGACATTTCTGGGGTAAGATCAGAAACCAATCCGGGGTAATGACTACTGGGGGCTCCTTCAGAAGCAACAGGCCTCACATATGCATCCTCTGGAAATAATTAGTTTATTACAAGCTGATGAGCTAATTCAGGCTGTGACCGCATTGTTTCGTTTTCATAGTGGGCTGCCATTTCTTCTCTGGACCACCAGATGCCAGACTTTAACTGCAAAACTCCAGCCCTCTGCCTGCACAATGGAAAGAAACGTTTATGCTCTTACATTTTCATGGACCCTTCAGTTCTGTTTTCTGCCAAGCGCTTGTTATACCTTTTATGTGTAGCTCTTGGTACTTGTTCCTAAGCATTTACCCAAACTCTTTAAGATAATTTGGAAACTAATTTAGGTGGTTACTGATAAGCAGCCACTTGGTAAACTCCTGGCTTCCATTGCCAGTGATTTGAATCTCCTACCTCAAATTCATAATGAAAACGGGGCCGTTATAAAAAGCACTGCTGAAGTGCACAAAAGGAATATGGTAACGCGTGGTGGAAAGATGCAGCAAAGTGTTTAAATTCAATAGCTGGAGATCAGTTGCATTTTACAACTGTCTTAGGTAAACAAACAGCAAAATGATAGCCTCTCTTATCTGCAGAAATGTTCTTAAGAGAAATGTTTATTCTTGTGGTTTTTTCAATAACTTGAGATGTAACTATTTCATAAATTTCCTTTCTTATATACACATATTTTATCTAAACTTAACAGTTTACAAATTTACCTATTTATTTTTGATTAATTCTAAAATTTGGTTGTTGCAAAATTATGCCATTTTGGTTTTCCTATTAGAATTATTAACATTCGCATTCCTATTGCAGAATGTATTATTTTAATGAACCATGCTCTGTTTTATAAAATTTAGAAATTAATTAATTTGTAATGAATAGACTCTTTAGTACAGAAGGAAAAATATTGAACTATAAATCATCCATACTGGGCCAAAGAGAAAGTGAATTGTGCCATAAACAAGAAGACACATACACAAGCACAAACACAAATAAAGGAAATGCTATTTTTGTAAAAAAAAAAAAAAAAAAAAAAAGCAAAAAAAAAGGAATGGAAGTTCAGCAGTTTAGTTAAACAGGAGCATTATTTTGTTACAAGGAAGACCTGTATTTCTTTTTTCAAAGATGCTTTGCATTATTTTAGGGGAATATCAAATTTTAAAGTGTAGTATTATTGTAGAAATACTTTTTGCTCCCTCATCCCAGTATATATAACACATCTCTTAATCAATGTGACATCATTTGTTAAAGCTTTCAAAAGTAAACCTTCCAGGTTAGAAACATACTAATATATTGGAAATAAATATGTATTCTCCTGTACATTCTCTCCTGATATAAAGGCAAAGAGTATGCAAATATCATAAGACATAAATAAAAAATTCTGACAGTTAAAGCTAAGGCTTTCATTAATAATTAAAATACAAATGATGACAGAACACAATACTTTATTCTATCATGAAATTATGTTGGTCTACAATTATGATAATACTGGTTCTCAATTTTGCATTATTTTGTGGAAATTAAAGAGAAAAAGACAGTGCAATATTGTCTGTGTATTGGCAAAGAGAGCAAAGTGATATGAAATATTTACCATAAAGGCTTCTCCTAAAGTATATGTGTTATTGACATAATCAAATTAAAAACATTTCCATTTTCCCAGCTCAAGTATCACTAGAAATTTGAATTCAGTTTCTCTCTTAGTCTAAAAATATCAAATATCAAATACAAGAAAATACAATATATACCAGAATAGTCCAGAGGTGGGTTTTTTGGTTGTGTTTTTTTTTTTTTTTTTTTTTGTCATCTCTCAGTGTAGAATCAGGATTTATTTGAACTTGACTGGATCACCCACGGATAGCAGAAATCACTATTTGTTCTTGATTCAAGAAGAGTCTTTTTCTTGACATGAAAATGTCAGAAAGTTTCATAATGATAGTTTATGATGCCATTATAATTCCTCTCCGTTCTTTAAAAACAGAGCGTTAAGTAATTCCATTACACTGCCTTACTCTTAATCTTTCCCTTTTTCTAAGAAATTGACATATTTATCATTGATTTTCCAGCAGATGTTGTACTGGATGCCCTTTTTAAAAAAGTATCCCTGTTAATCTGACCTCTCTTAATGATTACTCACATATTCTTTAGTAAGGAATAAAACTTTTCTTTCACAGATAGTAGGTACTTAATCCTCATTATTGAGAATATGCTGAAACCTTGAATACTTGTCAAAGATTCATTTTATAATCCTGAGGTTGGTTTGCCATCAGTGATTCACACAGGGGCTGCGCTTGCAATAATTGATTCATTCCATACTTAAAGTCTACTGCTGTCATTAAAATGACAGTACAACACTTGCTGTTGCAATTTAGATTCAATTTAAAAAAAAGACTTAATTCTCCCCTGGAAATACATGGTATTGAAGCAGAAGAAATAATTTTGTGTCTCAAAATAAAATGACATCAACTTAATTTTTATTCCCAACATATCAAACTGGAAACATTTAAAATACAAGCAAGCTTTTGCGAGGTTTGATGGAAGCTTAAACCTGCAATTGCATGAAAAATGTGTTCATATCCTATTGCTACTCTGTCTTGGTTCAAAAAGCATTTTTTAAAGCACTTTAAAAATCTGCCTTTGAAACTGAGTTTTAAGATACACCTCCCATAGTTAATCAGCATCTCAGGTGCAACGCCCTTTGATGCTGAGCTTTTGTAATACAGCAGATTGTAATTTCAGACTGTCAGTGACAATGCTACATATAAAAGCATATGTACATTCACAGTCACTCTAGATAAAACTGTACAGGCTGCATTCTCCTCCCAGGATGTGTTGTCTTTTCTGAAAAACAGAATCAAATGAAAAGCATTTAACTGATTCCTTAAACTGACAATGTGACATGCAGCTTTCATTTTCTTGAGTGTGTTTGACAAGGGGATTAACTAAGTGCTAAGGTACAGTAGATCCCTCTAAAGGACACAGCAGTGTTTTCCCCCATAGGTCCTAGTTTTGTGAAGCTACTGAGGAAAGATTTCTCAACGAATGCACTAATTATTGCCCAGCAAACTACAGTGTGAGAAAAAAAAATTAAAAGGTTATAAATGAAAAAAAAAAAGGGTTTGTACAGCTCTTCCAGTAATATCATGTCATGTTAATTTTAATGAAGCTTCATTAAAGTTCTCAGATAAGTAAGAAAGGTAATGGTTGTTCATTAACATTGTAGCTCTACCCACAGCTGAAAAACATGCTGTAAAACGTTAATAAGAAGAAAGATTTTAGTATGACTGAGATGGAAAGAGACAGGGTGAAAGAATTAATTAAGCCACAAAAACTGCATCATTGATAGTTTAGTAGACTATTGAGAGACAAGAAAGAAATTAAGTTACAGTGAAATAGTATCTTTTCCAACCTTGATGTGGCTCAGTAGTGGACCACGTGCAAAAGCAGGAGGTCACTTAGGACTGAATTCTGACCATAATAGCAGCTCACACTCCTCCCACCGAGGTCTCTGTGTCTTCTGTACTTATTCAAGGGCAGAGCAGGGTCTTCATCATTTAGGACATCTTTTGCACAGTGCGGTTAAAGAGAATAATTTGGCCCTGACTATAAGATCATTCTTGATTTGGGAGAGCTAAATTTAGCTCTAAATGTGCCATCACGTAGTTTTCTACTGTGATAAAATTTGCCTTGTTTCCATTACTGCAAAACCAGGCATGTAAAAGAAAAAATGCAACTATCTCAGTTTTTTCACAAATATTATCTTGAGTTTGGGCCTGACATTGTTCCAATAGTTGATACACTAATAGTACTGATACAATAGGTATAAACTGATGGATTATTTTGTTATTTGGAAGGCAAACTGATTCCTGCTGCTTAAGCAACCTGAATTCTACAATAACAGTATCATTATACCTTAATGACTGGAGTTCTGTACATCTATATGGAGAGCAGGTTTAAATAACTGTGCTGTTTTGGTTTTTTTCTCCTGTGCCTTACTAGGTAAGGCAGAAGCTTTCTTATTAAATACAGAAGTCTAGTTGAATTGCTGTTGGATAAAAATAGTTTGGAGAAATTTTAGGCATAGTTACATCTCTGGAAAATTTACTGCATGCACTTATGCACAGCCAGGTGAGTGTATAGCCTCCAGAAGCAGGTCTTGAATCTAAGTTTCAGAGAGGAGGAAAATACCCCTGTCAGACTTATAACTGCTCATGAAGAGGAGTCTATAATATAAATAATCACTGTTGTTGGGGGTGCAGGGACAGTGCTTAATCACTGCAATGCTTTATAATTCTTCACCTGAAATCTTTTATAACTACACATTTCACCACAATATCAGATGTTTCTTCTAGAAAAATAATCTCTAACTAAAACATCTGGTTTTGGTGTATTTACACCAATTTGTATTTGGTGTGTTTACACAAGTTTTTGGTGATTCACCTAAATATTTCTCTTTAAATAAATTCTTCTATTTCCGAAACAGAAACAAAAAGTTGCAAGTAGCACATCCCATTAGTTGTGGGACTAAAAGACCCCACATAATGGGGCAAATCAATTTATTGAAGGAACTGGTAATCAAGAGAAATAAGTATTTTGACAGTATGTTCCACACATCATTGAATTTCATGAAAGGAATCTTCTAAATAAATCTGCTGATTTGGAACAAATACTGTCTTGAGCAGTCTCTTCTTGATTCAGTAAAAATCCAAAAATGTTTATTTTTCCTGAAATTTAAGCATTCTGTTGGCCAAAATTAAAATTACTTCGTGGTAATAGAGATTTATGGCAAATGGTCTTGAAGCATGCATTAGGATAGATTTAAAAAAAAATGAAAGGCAGTCGCAAATTAACTGATTAGAATTACTCATTTTGTTTCCACAATTAAATCCATAAGTAGAAAACATTGTGGTAATTTCATTCTCTAGGAAATGCTTTGTTAACTTGCTGTTTAATAAACCCTAGGTTTTTACTGAAACTCCTTGCTTTCTTGTCCTAGAAATATGAATAGAAAACCTGCACAGAAGTGTTGCATACAGTGTCAGAAGCATACACTACCAACTAGCTTTGTAAAAAAATACAGATTTACATGTGGCAGGGAAGTTTTGGGTTGGTTTGGTTGTTTACTAAGAGCTGAAAAAGTCCTTTGCTGTGCATCGCAGCCGAGTTGTGTGTTTTGTTGAACTGTCTTTTGAAAATGTATTATTTTATTCCTCTGTGTGTGCACACACATGCAGGAGACTACCCTGGTACTAGCCCATGTTTCTGTAACTATTGTTTGAAGAAGACGGATGGTTGGATGGTTCCTCCTGCCCCACAGGGTGGTTTCATAAGTTAAACATTTTCTGAAAGGGATGGGAGATGGTGGGAGGAGAGGGACTCTTTGCTACTGGCAAACAGTCTCCATGTCCAAAAAGTAGAAAATTATCGCTATAGGAACAAAGATGCTGCACAGTAGGATGTGATACAGGATGTGCTGTACTGGTCGTAAATCACAAAGCAGCTGAACAAACCTGCACATAATGAAAATGGCAGTCTAATTTTCTGTTGAAAATCCAGACAACACTCTCACCTTGCATTTCATTGCGCTGGTGCTGCTCTACAAAGGAGAAGAAAACTGATTAGCAATGTGCTAATCCAATAATTGTAACAAATAATTAGCTTTGTAATAATTAGACAGAGAAGCATATAGAATAACATCAAATATGAACTCTTTCATCTCCTTCCTCCCTCCCCATAATGTTTCCAACTGAGTATTTGGTTAAAAAAAATCCATTACGTGAGATGCCAGACAGTGTTTTCTTCTTTTTGTATTAAAACATTAAAAATAAATACATTGTAAACCTAATATGACTGTGAACTGAACACTCAATAGGAATAGCAAGGCTAAGATGTTTTCTTTGACCTTCCTTTCTTCTCATTATCCCTTCCTCGGGACATTCACTCCTTGTTGTGACCCTTTGTAATTTCTCTTTTATTATAAATTGTTAATATAAAAATGCTGTGGCTCATGAAGCTTCAGGTATGAAAATGCTATTCATGTCAGAAATAAAATCAGATTGACATGCCAGAAGAAAACACTTTTAAAAGTGGAGAGTATTCAGCTATGGATAGGATTCCCTGCTGGTTAGACCATCTCGCCTTAATATATTTCTTAGGTGTTTGTCAGCTAGAGCATCTACTCTTTCATTTTTAAGGTTTATTAAGAATGTGGGTTAAAAAATCATTTTACATTTCAAATATTATGTGGACATTTGCAGTTGTATTGAAGCCATGTAACCTGACTCAGAACTAAGAAGAGTACAAAATGTTTCAAGGAGAAATAAACTGAATATGGCTTATATGACTAAGGGGGACACAACCACCTGGCATGGAAGCTGTCTTACAAGCCCCTGGCTGGATGAACTACACCGGCAATGCCTTGGGTACCTGCAGAGATGCCCTTAGCAGAAGATCAAAAGAACTATATTGGGGCCTGGCATTTGGGGCTCAGAGGACTGAGAGCTCTCATTCCATAAAACCTCTTTCACCCCTTTATGTGTAACCCCCCTCCTGCTGAGACCAGGCAAAGTCACCACAGGTGCAGACCCCATGCCAGTGGGGTGTGCCTGGGGGGCAGTCGCTTGTGGTCCCCCCTCGTCACCTCTAAAAGAAGCCGTTTCCGAGTCTCCCCTCATTTGCATGGGGAGATTTAATTTCCATTCCTTAAATATGACGAATTGCTGAGATTTCCTTCAGTTAATGCTTTTAACAGCTCCCAATAAACTTCATTAATCAGGCCAGCTCTAGGCCCAACGTGCAGCCTGGAAGCAGCTAATTTGCCTGATGAGCCCACGACTTTAGTGAATAAACAGGTGGATAAGCCGAGGGTTTTATGGCCTTAATTACACTCTAATCAGTTCAGCACTTGGCGGGCAAAAGAGGGAAAAAGGCGGTGGCAGCGGTGGCAGCAGCAAGAGCAGCAGCAGCCGTTTCTCAGCTCTTCCCAGATCAGCTCTGCTTTCCAGCCTCACCCTCTCCTCTCCTGCTTTCCCTTTCCAGTGTTTGCCTCTCTCCTCCTGTGTGTCGCTTCGCTTTTCCTTCTCTCATTCTATCCAGTTCCCACTAAAATCAACCTCTGATGGAGAGAGAGGCTGTTATGTTCTTCCTTTCTGCTACTTGCTGCCTTCCCTTTCCCTCTTTTTTTCTTTTTTTTCTTTTCTTTTCCCCTCTCTCACCTCTCCCCTGCCTCTGGGCCCTGCCTCCCCCCACCGCCCCCATCCCTCTCTCCCCTGCTACATATTCTCCCTGTCACAGTTAGGCCGCCTGACAAATCACTTCAAGGGCAGCCTAACTTTGAAGGACAAGACAAAGCTTTAGCATATGGTCCAATCCCCAGATGTTTGTCTCTCTCTCTTGCTCTCCCTCCCTCCCCTCTAAGAAGGGCTACTTGGGAAGCCTGGCGCTTTTTTTTTCTTTTTTTTTTTTTTTCTTTTTTTTTAATATCCTTTCCTCCCTCCCCCGACCCCCAAGTTTTGGTGGGGGTCTCTAACTAGCAGGGAGGAGAGCTCTTCCCTTTACAGCCTCCCCGCGGAGGAAGGGCTGCATGGGGGGGGAAGCAGTGATGCTTTTTTTTTTGAAATTTAATGTTTTTCACTCTGCGGGTAGGGGTGGTCGCGGGGTTTGGCGGGGGAGCGTGGCGGTGGGTATGGAGGAGGCAGGGGGACGCACCCGCCTCTCACAGCCGGGCCTGCCCCAAAATGTCACCCCACAAAAAGACACACACACACACACACACACACCCCGCGCTCCGGTGCCACTGGGGCTGAGGCCGGCCGGCGGGATGCTGCCGCAGCCCCTGGGGCAGGGAGGAGCCGGCCGGCGGTGCCCGCACCGGGCGGGAAACGAGGAAGCTGCTGCTGCCCCGGGCTCGGCACCGCACGCCCGGGCGGCGAAGGTCCGAGGGGCGCGGCCGCGGGGGCTGCCTTGGAGTGCGGAGGAGGGTGCGAGAGGGGACCCCGCTGGAGCCCCCCAGCCCCCGGGGGGGGGCCCGGTGAACGCGGGGGTGGCCGTCCCCGCTCCCGGGGGCGGTGCGGGGCGCAGGGGCAGCTGCTGCCGCCGAGGGGCCGCGGGGTAATGAGCGGAGCTGCAGCCGGGTCTGGCCAGCTCGTGGTTACCCCGGGAGCCGAGGGGGTTTGCCTCGGACCTTGTGGAAATTCTCACGATTCTGCTGAAAACAGAGAGCCTGGCTGGAGGCACGGCGTCCCAGAGCAAACCTCTGTCGGTGTTGGCACCATTTGCCTGCCTGGATTTTTGTTAACGCTTCTCTCTGTAACTTTTGTTCCTCAGGAACTGTAGTCCCTTGCACCGCGCTCCAGCCGCTCTCCAAACCCGGAATGTCTGCAGCCGCAGCCGCCGAATGTACTTAAACATAAAGAAAAAGCTGTTAAAGGGGTAACTTGTGGCTCACGCCTGACGAATAAGAAAGAGCAGCTTGAGGAAAAAAAAAGGCACCAGTGGTGCTTTCAGCTGGGGCGTGGAGCTGGCCGCTGAAACTGGCCACACAACTTCTTGGAAGCGGATATATTTTTCCGTTTCCAAAAACTTACCATCAGAAGGATTTGGTTGAGCATTTTATCTCAGCTGTCAAAGGCATATTAAGAGAATAAAAGATTGTATTCTCCAGTACCCCCTTCTTAATACAGTTTTTCATCCGGTACGTGTAACAATATTGAGACTTAAAAAAATGAACTGTCACAAAAGGAAAATTGATTTCATCTCTGTCTGTTCGTTTTCAGAGGGATTAAAACATTCCTATTATTTTGGCGGCTGACATGATTTTCACCTGAAATTTGCATGGGTGTCTTCATGATGTCTCCTATTTATTTGGCTTTTAGCTGTGCTAATTAACACTTTTTCACAGCTTCATAATAGGTATCTGCAGTGTATAATCCAATTGCTTTTTAAAAAGACCTTGGTTATATGACTAGTGTATATTATTAACTGTTAGATATTTTTTATAAGATCACACACTCTGCACATTAATTGAGGAAGCTTTTCCTTTAGACAACATTCCTTGCTTACATGAATTTTTGAAGTGAAGAATTAATTTAATCATCTTATAACTGCAGTTACTTCAAGCTTTTTTGACCAAAAATAATTATGAGTTATCAATTTTAAGATGATAGGAAGAAGGTTGTACAGTGACCTGTCTTTTCATTGTTTTATGGCTCTAACAATCTGTAGTGTACTTAGAGTTAGCTTTTTTGTGTCTTGCTGTTATGACAAAGTGAAATCCTGACACTTATTCTAGGGCATAAGGGAGAAGAAATGGATGGCAAAAACTTGTAGTTTTTACTTACTGTACCCAGATTAATTTGCTTGTCCCTTTATAAAATTACATTTTGTATATGTACTTTGCCTTGATGGAATTTGGGATGGTACTACCCTGCAGTTCAATTCCAAACCTGCACATTGCGTTACTGTCCGATAATCAAAGCGAATTAATATATTTTTTAAAACTCAAGAGAATATTTCCTCCCAAGTTCTGCAAATTCTCAAAGTGGCCCTGGAGAAATACAAATGCACAAAGCGAGAGGCGAAGCCGGGCCTGTGTTCAGCACTCCATCATTCCTTGTCAGAGGTGCAGCCACTATGCATTATCCTGCCGTGATTGATAGAGTGGGTTTGTGCAGACTGGGGGAGCTGGGCACAGCTCAGATGGGGCCCTGTCGTTCTGGCTCCATTTCATACTACCTGTAGGGAAAAGGAAAACTTTGCTGGGGCCAGTGGTTCGGCGCTGGTCAGAAATTTTACTTCTTTGCTTGTAATGTAAAGGTCATCTTCCTTAAAAGTTTAATGTTGCTTCTAGATTTACATGGTCATGATCCAAGAACAGGAAGCGAAAGGAAGAAGGACAGGCCCTGCTTACATGAATAATATCACAATAAAAGAATGGCTTTCAGGCTATCAAGTTTGTTTCTTTGTCTTAATTGAGCAGTTCTTTGGCGGGAAGTGTACTCAGACGTTCCCTTTCCACTCATTTATTCATCAGAAGAAGCTGACAGAAGGCTCACACTTCTAGTGCAGCACTGCCCTTTTAAGATTAATTTGGTGTCAGTGTTACTGGTCAGAAAAACAGAATAAAATATACATAAAGTGGATTATTATATTTAAAACCAAAACATAATAAAATTCAATTCCCAGGATATAACTGGTAACCAGAAAGTCTACCTAAAGAAGCTATTATTGCTGTAGGATATAATGTAATAATTTATGCAGTTAGAGTCTTTGACACATTTCTGTTCAGCTTGGGAGAAGAGTTTAGGTCTCTTTGCCTGTGATCATTCAAGATCTTGACTTAATTGATGTAAGATCAAAGATGACAACAATCTCACCAGTGTTATGTAAAACTGTAATATCCTTCAGTTCCTTCATTTCTTCCTGAAATGGCCAAAGGCAAAATAATTTGCATAAAAGGTCTCCAGTTTTAAAATGTAAAGTTTCTTTCATTGGGACTTTTACGTGATCCCTGAAGATTTCTACAGATGTTTACAAACTTAATCAAAATCAGCATATAAATATTATTTCAAGTGATTCTGGGGGAAATCAGAGTGTTTTGTTTTAAAGTATTAACAAATTGCAATAACTTAGAAGGACATTTTTGAAATGTCATTTTTTAGTTCGCATTTATATTTATAACAATTATTTGCTGGAGAGGACCACACTCAGATATTAATTGATGAATCCTAGTTTATCATCCTGTAAACTCTCCCCCTCCCTCATTACATTTCTGTCGGCAAAACTGCCTTGAAACAGGAAAGCCAGGATGCTGTGAATTTTAAATCAATAAAAGAAATTGTGAACATTGCTTTCTATGACAAATTGCTTTAAAAATAATCTTGGTATATTTTGCTGTGTGGGGCTTTTTTTTATACTGGTTACAAACAAACAGGCCAAACGAATCAGCACTCACTTTAGACCATCTTGTGCTACAGTCTGTGCATTTAAATGATTTGCAGGGAGTTTCAGAGACTGTGCCACACCAGCATGTACCCACCTTCACACCCTTGTCATTTTCGAAAGGTCACTTTTCTTTCATGGGTATTTTAGGTAAGGAAGGAGTATTTTTTACGTTATAGCTGAGGGCCTTTTTTTTTTTTAATATGAAGTCAAGCTAGCAAGATCATTCAAAACTTCATTTCTTTCTCTGCCCCTCACCTGTCTTGCAACATTTTGGAGTATGTTCCCTTAAACATTTACCTCAGATGGGTTACTTAATTGTGGTTTAAACCCTGCCTTTGCAAGTGTATTATACCTAAACATGTAAAAAAGTGAAGCAGCTACTTAAAAAATGCTTACCACTGTAGGATAATTAACATCACCCTGGAGTAGTACATCATGGCTAATTCAGTGAGTCCTGCTTTACAGCTGCCACCAAGCAACAAGCAGTAGTTATAAAATGCTCACGTATCAGGATATTCCTTTAACACCTCATTTATTACTGTAACATGAAAAATGTCCCCTTCCATTTATTATGATATCGCTGCATTAAGGGTCTTAGTTGCAAAGAAATTATTTGTATATGCATACATATAAAGGTGCAGTTTTCTTGTAAAACAGAGTTTGTCTAATGCATTATCTCTGATGCAAATGAAATGGATGTTTATTGAAGGGAGGACGGTTAAAGTTGAAGAAATAGAATTGTATGTGTAGATAGAAGATAACTGTGCGTAAATGAAGAGCTAGGGGGTAGTTTGTGTTTTTCTCTGTGTTTAAGGTGTATTTTCTGTGAACAAACTTGGGCGAAAAGCAGCTATAAACAGGGATGAGAAACACAGACAGACACACAGGCACACACATGAGTGTACGTTGACAGTCCATTGCCTTTACAAACATATGATAGACCCAGAGGCAAATCCGAAGCTGCCAACACAACTACTAAATGAGTCTGCCAAAGAGCCAGATGCTGCAGCTGGGAAAGCACTTTCATTGTTTTAGCAGCTGCATACTGCCGTTGCTGTCCCAAAAGGAGGCAAAGGACTTGGGAGTACGGCTATCAACTAAATGGTAACCCATTATGCTTCTGTGTGTGTGTGTGCTTGTGGGTGCACGTGTGTGTCAGTATGGCAGCGGCCATGTTTCCTAGGGAATGAAATACATTGTATTTTATTTTCTAGTGACTTCTTAAAGGCCAATGACAGACTTGTTTGGAGGTTTCATCTTTTCAAATTACTTAAAATGACCAGTTCTAATGTTCTGTTTTTTACAGCTATTGTCTGAGAGAGAAATGATAAATGCTTTGGGGATCCACCCAAAGATACATCCTCCCTCCAACATCCCCTACACCCTACCCTGTGCATATAGGATTTTGATTAGGGAAAAGGAATCTGCATAGTCTACTGGGGTCAGAAAAGGAGTTGTATTCAGAGCCCCCAAAAGCTCAGAAGGTAACGCTCTAGCCTTCTCTCATGCAGGGCACTTCACGAGAGCAGGGATGAGTGGGAGAGCCTGCATGGCAAAGAGCGCATGGGTGCAGGGCCCAGCTCACCAACTGCTTGAGTTAAGTAATAAAAGGAAGCTGTGTCTGTAAGGTGGTCTTTTTACCTAGAACAAAAAGGGAGAAAGATGAGCAGAAATGGAGGGTGGCCATCCATGCACTTCTGGTGAGGCACCCTGTGTTGCTCAGTCTAGCTCCTGTAATGGCTGGGCAGCCACTCCTAGCACGAGGTGATATATGTTTGAATTTACAGTGACTTGCAAAGACAGATGTGTGTAATTTATAGAACTGGTCCACGTGCAATTAGGAAACATGGAAGCTGATGTGGTGTTCCCATTCTTTTTCAAAGGAGCTGCTCAGATTTGTGCTCTGAACTAATGAAGAGGCCTTTATATAAAATTAGAGATTGGGGAAGTATGTGCTAAAGCCTCCTTGGCTAGATGATTACTTTTTTATCATTATAATGACCTGTCATACTAATACAGTTATTTTTTTCCAAAAAAAGTTCATCAACCCTGTAGGGGAGGGGACTAGAAGAGAAAATCAATTGAAATAATTATTTCACAGACTAGCTATATTTTTAAATCTTACCCTTAAGTGGTTGTATATCATTACACACTATTTGTATTATAAAAGTGGCAAATTATTAAAAATCCTAATCAATGAACTAGTACTAAGTGTAGATTTTGTCTGGAGAGCAGTGCAGATGGTGCCTATGGGTATTTTTTACCTAGATGTAACTGCTTTTAGGGAGTAGAATTGTGCATGTATTTATGATATTAAAATATTAAATCTGGAATAATGTTGCATACATTAGCTTTCAAATTTGTCTTGAAGAAAAGAGAGGAAAGGAGCTGTCTGTAAAAGAATAGTTGCTCAGTTTCCTGCTTTGAGTTTTTACTGGGAAATTATGATGTTCGTTCTACTGTTTAAGGAGTGAAAGTTTTCTCTAAAATAATGGTGCACAGAGGTTGTGGGTTCCCCCATATTTAAAGACAGCAATTTGCTGTCTAATGGCATGTCCACAAACAGTTAAGAGATTTTCAGTGAGAAAATACTGTTTTCATAGTTTTGCAAGACTTTGTTTATTTTTCTTTTGTTTGTTTGTTTTCTTCTTCTAGATTTAGAGGCTGCTTCCTTTTGTTGCTCCTAAGCCAGCTGTGGATCAGAACAGTGGATGCAAAAAAACAATGGAAATGCAGACAAAGCTGGAATAAAACTGAAAGCAAAAAGAGAAGGCAATGTCCTACAGAGGAAGTTGCAAGGTAGATAAAGAACTTTTGTTCTCCGTTTGGTGGAATAGTTGCATCTCCCAGTAGGCTGAGCAGGCTGGCTGATGCATCCAGAGGGGACGGGTGTCAGGCTGGTGCAGGTGTCAGTGGCTGCCAGTGAGTGATTGCACCATCAGCCTCCTACCGTGATCCATCATGCGGGCCCAGCCGGTGAAGAATCACAGCCTCAGCAAGGTGCTGAGCCCAGCAACATATCATTAAACAAGGTTACCACCGGCAGATTTGTTCCCATGATCAATCTGGTCAATAACCGTTCCACCTCGCTGTACGTTTTCCCCTGCTTAAACATACACAAGTATTATGAAAGTGGTGGCAAAACAATATATTTTATTTGATTTAAGAAGACTTCGTTTCTCCAATGGCAAGCTGCAGGTTTCTTGGAAATCCCTTATAAATTATGAAAAATAACCCTTCCTACAAAAACTTAGCCTCAGACTAGTCCTCTGAGCTAATTAATATTTTATTACTTGATTTCTGACTCATTATTGGATGGATTTTTTTTTCTTTTTCACTTTAAACCCCCAACATGGGTATCTAGTATGTATTAGGATGTGCTGTGCTGTGTAATACTTATGTCAGTTTACAGTGATCCGTAAGCACTCTCCCAGAAGATAGAAATTAAACACTTCTGTTATTGCTTTTTTTAGTTCTAATATCTCATAGTAGCCCTCTCTCAGACCTGAACACGCCTTCTCCTACCTTGTCTCACCCAGTATCATTGCACTGTGCACACACATCCCCACTTACAAAGATCTCCATGTTCATATTCACCTGAAAGCAGAAACCTCCTCTGTGTGCTCACACATTTTCTGCTGCAATGGTGGGTTGCAAACTCCTGGGCAGTAACTGGGAGATGCTGGAGTCCCCCAGCAGATAGCAGCTCACCAAAAGGGTTGCTAAGATAGTCTTTGTGCCTCACTCAAATGGTTGTAATGAGAGGTGAGGGTCAAATCAGAGAGTTTTATAAGCTTATAGGTAGCAACAAATAAGCTGAATTTCTCTACATCAGACTGCTGAGCTTTGGGAAATGAGTAGGGGATGCTGTGGGGAAAAACAGCGGCAGTTCCTCCATCATCTCTTTAGCTAACACAGAAAAATTGTGTGCTGATCAGAAATACAGACATAGGAATGGGTTGAGAAGAGAGTATATGACTACTGTAAATAGCAGAGTAGACTGTGAACTGGTGTCCTATCTCTTTGGCAGCCGTGCCAGAGACCACATAACAAGTAATCCTCCTACTTGCTGCAGCTTGCAGAGCTGTGCACTGTTTAAGAACAGGGTTCCATGGTTTAGTGTGATAGCAGTTAGATCACAGATGTCATTAGTAAAGCTTGCTGTCCTCAGAAAGAACTTTAAACCAAGTCCCCGTCCCACAGAAATACACAAAGTAGTAATTGTCAGGCTAATATTTAGTGGGGTCAGAATCAGACTGTTTGTATAAGGATAATTGTTCCTTTCAAATGTTGCCTAGTGGATAGAAAAGCTCAGCTGAAATGCTGCCTCCGGAAGAAGTCGCAGCTTTCTGCAGAAGAAAAAAATCTCATAGTTTTATCCTCAAATGGGATTTTTAAAGCAGTTAGTTAAGTGGGTAGAGAAGACTGGATGAACACTTATTTGACTTGACTACAGTTTTCTTTTTATGAGCTTCCAATCTACAAGAAAAAGAAGAAAAAAAAAAATTCTGCTGCAAAAAATAATAATTGTCAGATGGTTGTTTCTGTTGGTTTGACTAGCTCAGTTTTAAAGTCTTTCCATGTAGACAGGCTGACCATGCTTGTGAATGAATGGCTGTTGCTAAACCTGTCTGACCTTCCCATCAATAAGGGTGAGACTGGGGGCTCAGGGGAAATGTGACACATGGTGCTCTCCTCTCCTTTGTACTTCAGGTCAAAAATTGCCTTGGGTATGATGTCAGCACCTACAGCCAGACCCATAGTCCCTGCAGCCTCCAAGTAGTTAACACTCCATTGCTGCTTCAGTCCTAGGGGCTCCTCAGCATTACAGGTACCTCAGTTACATTGATACTTTCCCAGGTACCAAAAATTTATGCTCCTTTGCAGGCCCTTGGACATCTCAGTCTTGCTACAACTGTAGTTCAGAGCCTGCAGCATATTGTTGTGCTTGTACTAATAAAATCTTGCAATGGACAAAAGGATATATAAAGCTAGTAATTATTGTCAGTGTAATAGAAATTTTAGCAACCTCATAAAAATATTGTATTAGTATGTTGGTGCAAGATTAATTCCAAAAGAAGAAAAGGAGAAAGGGAAGGCAAAGCAAGGCAAGGAAGAAAGAGAAATATAAAGAAAGAAAGGAAAGAAAAAGAGAAAAAGAAAGGAAAGAAAGGAAGAAAGAAAGGAAAGAAAGGAAGGAAGGAAGGAAGGAAGGAAGGAAGGAAGGAAGGAAGGAAGGAAGGAAGGAAGGAAGGAAGGAAGGAAGGAAGGAAGGAAGGAAGGAAGGAAGGAAGGAAGGAAAGAAAGAAAGAAAGAAAGAAAGAAAGAAAGAAAGAAAGAAAGAAAGAAAGAAAGAAAGAAAGAAAGAAAGAAAGAAAGAAAGAAAGAAAGAAAGAAAGAAAGAAAGAAAGAAAGAAAGAAAGAAAGAAAGAAAGAAAGAAAGAAAGAAAGAAAGAAAGAAAGAAAGAAAGAAAGAAAGAAAGGAAGGAAGGAAGGAAGGAAGGAAGGAAGGGTGGGTCCTGTCTCTTACCATCCCACGCCTTCATTGTCTTCACAGCATCTTGTGCTCACCACTCTCCTCAAGACCTCTTCTGGCACACTGAACCTGTGTTTTTCTATGCTGCTTCATTGTGTTAGAATCCTAAGTATCTCACCATGCACAGAAGAACTACTTGTTAGTATTAACTAAGTAAAAACTATAGTTGTACTATCCAAACATAAGCCATAGTCAGTTGGTCATTGGAAACTCACTGTTACAAATCAGGAAGAAACAGACCCAGGCAGATCAAAAAGATTTCAGACAAAGTAAATCTGAGAAGCCTCAGTCCTGAGGTCCTGCAGGGTTGGTACAAAGCCCATGGCTGGTACTAACTGTATTACAATGGTAGAGGGCTAGAGTATTTTCCTAGGACGCGTGAAGCAGGCATCTTTTTTCCATCCTGCAGGACCAGGTGGAGTATTTCTACACCCTGAAGGTACTAGACACTGGTCATTTCAGCAGAGACCTACACAAAAAGCAACCTTTGATGTGGAATAAGGTCCTGGCCCTGTGAAATCAGATCACATCCAAAATCTTAGGTAAAATGTCTGTCATACAGTTTTAGACAATTGAAATCATGGCTATGTCTCTAGATCTAGGCTGGCAGAACGATTATGAAACACTAGCTGTTTTCTAGGCTAGCTCTTAGCTGGATGTCCCATTAAAGTATCCATGAACCTTCTGTATTTCTGGTTAAAAGAACCAGAATTAGAGCTTCCCCTATGACCTCTGGTGCTTCCTTTGGTCCTGAAGTTCATAAAAGTGACAAGCAGTTTGGGAATGTTACCAATTGTTTATGTTAGTTTGGTTTTGAAGAGGTCAGGACAATTTGTTTTGGAGTTTACTTCCCTAACATTAAAAGACATTTCACGGTGTTCAATATTTTGAAATAATATATTTCCTTAGGTTGCAGCTTGAAAGTCGATCATTCATTGTCTGCACTTGTGCATTTGAGAGGAGCTTTTTTATTATCATATTATAGAAATAAACTCACAGTTATAGAGAACTGATAAGTTATGGGGTTTTTTTGTGTTTGTTTGCTTTTTCGTTTTCCTGCTTATTTGTTTAACCTACAGTGAATTCAGCTGTGGTAGTAGTCTTTGCTGGTAAAGCCCATATCAAGACCTCATCCACACCATGTGCCAATAGTGGGCTTCTAGCCTGTATTGATATATGCACTAGAGAATTGATTGCCTGCCTGGGTAGATAAGAACATGTATTGTTCTTCAGTGGGTGTAGTGCATTACTCTTTCCTGGCTAATGTGATCTCAAAATCCTTCTCAATAACACAATTCCACCAATCAAACCAGATGACAAAATATAAATTTTATGGAGTTGTAGTCCTCAATTCATAATCCTTTATAAAAGACAAATATGGATGAGTGAAGTTTCCCATAATGAAAAAAACATAAAATTTCACAGTCAGCCAAGGTTCTCTTTTTGATGCATTTCTTATGTTCATTCTTTTAGTTTTTCTACAGATTTAATTTTGTTTTTCTGAAAGCAATCCTATGATTGTAGATTTAATTTTTCTGTTAGTTAGTAGAGAGTAAGTCCCAGACCTACTGAAGCTATTTAATATCGTTAACACCTGGGTGAGTTATGGCTTCAATGCTGCATCAGTTGTAGCTTCCTAATGGTCATGGTACAGGAATGTCAAAGATTGAAAGGAAGCCTAATCAGAAATAGTCAATAAATCTGTAAAAGGACTTAAAGAATAAAATATGTTTACCCACATACTGTTTCTAGCTTTTTTTCTGTGTTAGTAATTAGAAGTTGAAGGATGTAATAAACTGTAATGAATAATTACGTTTTTCTCATATAGTTGTATGGACATTGCTCTACCATAAAGTTATTTCTAACTCTGCTTTCATAAGATGGTTGTCTATCTATTTTCGTCTAGATCCCAAAATATCAATACACCTTTAAAACCACAAAAAAGAGGAACTTGTTTATTCCATCCACTAGAATATTATTCAAGGTCAACCTAAAAAAAATTTTTTTCGTATACTCTAAACAGTATTACTGCAATCCTGAACTCTGTGTTGTAAATCTTAGTAGCATGCAGCCCACAAATCAGAAACTCTGTAAAAATAGCCCAACTGCATCTTGGAAAAAGTTTATTCTCTCTGGAATTTTAGCATGAAATTCAATTTTTAAAAAAATTCAGATTCAAATGGGATCTGCTGCTCACTATAAATTTAACCCTCCCTTACTGAATCTCCACCAAAAAAAAAATATTTAAAAAAATCTAATTGTTTTCAAGTGACCACATTATACCAACATCTTATTTTTTTTTTAAGCTAAGTCTTCTTTGAAGTCAGTGGAGGGTTCTGTTGAAAATTGAATGGAGCAATATAGTCCATGGAAAGGGCTGCCTGAGGAGCAATATTGCTGTTTATACTGGCCGTTTCACAGCACTTGTCATTAGTTCTCAATGGCAATAAGGTTAAGAAGAAGCAGGGCTGTGAAAGATGTCCTTCCCAAAGGTGGTACATGGCTCCATGCCAGACTGCCTGTCCAGTTTGGAAATTGTTTCTCAGCCAAAGCAAGATACAGTCTCAGGTTTTTAAAATAAATAAAAATCTACAGATGTTGTCCATCAGTGATATCAAGAATTGTACACATGACCCAAACTCACTCCGAATGGACTAATTGCATTCATGAGGATATAGTGGTCAGTCTGCTTCAGGTTATCAATCAGCCCTCATTGAGATGACTTGTCTTTTGTTCCTAGATTTTTTTTTAAATCAAGACAATGCGTGTTTGAAATTTTGATCAGTTCCTATTTTTTTTTCTTTGCTCTCCTCCCTGCACTTTCAAAATGCCTTAAATTTTTTAGTGTATTTGCAACATTTTTGCTCTGAGGCACATTCCCTCTCCATTGATTTTCTTCACTTCTGTCAAATCCAGATTTAATGAATAATATCTTAACTTGCGTGAAACCTGTGTAGCGCCACGATGTTCTTTAGTCATTACTGTGAAGTTTGAAAATCATGTTTTCTTTTCATTGTTTATTTATTCTGGAGAAAAGTACTAACCATGCCTTCAACGTCCAAGACACGTGATTTCTGAAGTTTCCATAACAGTGAGAGTGAAGAAGAAAAATAATGAAATTATATTGAAACAAAATATTTAGAATGTAAGAAGATGAAAATAAGAGAATAATCTCACCAGTTGAAATGTATTCTGCTTACATAAAATAAATCCAAATCCATACCTGCCCCTGGGTAAACCTACTAAAGTTTTTGGGATGTATTCCAGTTTTATAAAATGCTTTTCTATTCCCTTTTCCAATTTGGGGAAAAGAAAGATTCCAGAGTGGATAAAATATACTAGTAAGCCATCCTAACACTTCAAGCAGATATACCAGAATTACCCTTGGAGGGCATTTGCAATGCAATAGTGGTATTCAAAATTCTATACCAGAACCTCTGAATTCCCATTTCAACCACAGGTCGTACAAATATGGAATGTGGACTGATCACAAGAAAACAGTAAAACTGACTCTACCCAAAGTTCTCTGTAGGGTTGAATAACCTGAATAGAAAGATAATGCTGCATTTATCTTTCAGTTCTTCCATTTCTAGTAATTCAAGATGTCAGGATAAAACAATTTATTTCAAGAGTTGAGCATGTTTTAAGTTAAATTTAGAAGGTCTGTAAAAGCAGATGTGTAACATCTGCAGGCTCATTAATAACCCAAATATAGTGAAATCCACTGATCAGGAGTAAAATTCTGAAGCAACTTTCCAGACCTGGTACCTACCTGTTTTTTTAATTTTGTGCTGTGTTACCATCATACCACAGCACATCCTGGTTCTCATGTAATGAAGTGAGCATTGTATTTCTAGTATTGCAATCAAAATAGAACTTGATGCCTTGTGAGTGTAAGGTTCTCCTAATGATACCAGGGCACACATTTTCACATACATAGCTGGTTATTGCTTCCTCAGTGTTTGCAAAAGTCAGTTCATACAATATTGATGTCCACAGTAGATGAGAGATTATTCTTATAGATGCCCGTTGCCATGACACGAAGTGACTCCCAGCAAACCGAAGTCAGAACAAGAGGACTCCTGCAGTGTTTGTGAGGAAGGGAGGTGGAGGGCACCAGAGTTGAGGAGCGGGGACCAACTACAGGAGAGGAGTATGCAAGAAAGGAAGGATACACAGCTCTGATGTGAGACAGCTGCATGTCAAGCACAGCTCCTATAGATGAAAACTCAGCATGGGGGGTTAAGCAAAAGTATGACCTATTTGGACAAGAAAGCAAGCTGGTGAGTTCACAGCTGATCATAATCAAGGAGTGGAACCCACCAATTAAGACAAAAGAAAGGAAGATTCCCCAGTTGATATTTATACTACAGAAATCTCTAGAAGAAGAGGACACAAATATTTTAAGGACAAAGCATTGAGAAAAAAATACATTTAATGAGAAGACATATGTGTTAGGTCATGTGATGAAAACTACATACCAACAAAGGAGGACAGAGACAATGAATAGCAGGGGGACCCCAAATAATGCCCTGCCAGGCTAACCTAAGCTCATCACAGGAGAGTCACCAGCCCATCAAAGGCCCACCTTCTTTGCAAGCCCAGAGGAGAAGAGGGAGATAATAGCAAGCAGGAACCTCTTGTGGAGGTTATTGGAAGTCCTGGTTCATACATGCAAACAGGTGCATTAAAAGCAGGTGGAGGAAATAAGTTGGTTTTCACATTAAGCAGAGAGGGGCTAGGAGCCATAAGTCATAGATAAACCCAGAACATTTTGCTGAGGTCACAGATTAGTTGTATCCAGTTGAACTGGATTTTCAAAGGAAACATCCTGCTGAACATGTAAGACAGCTGTGCTTGGGCAGGTAGATATGATGCTAAGTGTATTTGTAGAGCACAATAATTTGTAGTAAGGAAGAACAATGTTTCTGTGCAGGAAAACTTTTAGCAAGAGTTTGTTTGGGTTTGGTTTTTTTGGTGGGTTTTTTTGGTGTTGTTTTGTTGTTGTTGTTTTATAACTTTCCTAAAGGTATAGGAAATAACATTAAAAATAAACAGATATTTCTTACAACTGATGTGAGTTCAGAATTCCCATAAGGAAATGAATTATTAATTATATTAAATAATAATAATAACAATAATAATAATAGTATTAATAAATGAATTCCTTAATAAAAGTTTGGCATCTGGGATTCTGACAGTGTTTACTTACTGAAGGCAGAAACTGGGGGAGTTTTGAGGAATGCATTTTGACCAACTTTTGGCACAGAAGCTTCTCATAAGTGAAGGACAACCCTAAAGAAGCAAAAATGCAGAGGTGCTGACTTACAAAGTTATTTGTTACTTCCAGCCTTCCTTATGAAGATACCCATCCTCATGGCTTTCTGTGCATGTTCTGCCTACATGATATTCAAATATTCTTGTGTCTCATAGCAGAGAGAGCCGTAAGCCTATCAGTTCAGTGCCCAGCAACAAGACCTTTCCTGGCTAAACAATGTAATACCAGCTTGGGGTTATCAGTGTGTAGGTATAGCCAGGTGGCTTATCAGAGACCTTGAACTTGGTACATGGTTAAAAAGACTGCTTGATGGTTTTATCACAGATGTTTCTTTGCTTGGATTCTTCTTCCTGACTTGGCCTAAATTCTTATCAGCAAATTATTGTACTTACTGATTAAAGTAAAGTAGCCTATTAGTGGGAACCTGATTGCCATCTACCTTATCAAATATTTATAGAAAAAATATAGTTTACAAAAATTAGGAATATATAAAAATAGGTGATATTACAGGACACCTGACCAGGAGGACAGTACGGATGAGGCACTCGACAGACAGACAGGAGCAGCTCCCCTTTCACAAGCCATGGTACTCATGTGGGACTTCAACCACCCTGGTATCTGTTGGAGGGACAACTCTGCAAAGCACAAACAATCCAGAAGATTCCTAGAGTGTGTGGAGGATGACTTCCTTTTCCATTTAATCGAGGAACCAACAAGGAGAGGTGCTGTGCTGGACCTTGTTCTCACCAATAAGGAAGAGTTGGTGAGGGATGCTAAACTTGAGGGCAGCCTTAGTTGTAGTGACCATGAAATGGTAGAGTTCAAGATCATTAGGGCAAAGAGAGCTCACAGTAAACTTATTGCCTTTGACTTCAGGAGAGCACATTTCTGCTCGGGAGAGTGTCATGGGATAACATTCTGGACGGAAGAGAAGCCTGTGAAATTTGGCTAATATTTAAGCATCACCTTCTCCAGGCCCAAGAGCAATGCATCCCAAATAAGAGGAAGTCAGGTGAAAACTCCAGGAGGCTGGTGTGGATGAGCAAGCAGCTCCTAGAAAAACTCAAAAACACCTAGAAAAATTCAAACTTAAGAATAAAGTATACAGCTCGGCCAGGTACCCTGGGAGGATTACAGAGAGGTTGTCCAAGCAGCCAAGGATCAGGTAAGGAGAGTCAAATCCCAGCTAGAATTAAACCTCACCAGGGATATAAAGAGCAATAAGAAAAACTTCTATAGGTATGTTGGGGATAAAAAGACAACCAAGGAAAATGTAGGCCTGAAAGAAATGGGGGACCTAGCTACTCAGAATATTGAGAAGACTGAGGTTCTTAATGACTTGTTTGCATCAATCTTCTCTGGCAAGTGCTCTAACCTAATCGCGAAGGACACAGCAGGTGAAAGCAGAGACTTGGAGAACAAAGCCTCCCCAACTGTAGGATAAGAACAGGTTGGTGACCATCTACAGAACCTGAAGGTGCACAAGTCTATGGGACCTGATGGGGTTCCACCCATGGGTCTTGAGGGAGCTGGCAGATGCAGTTGCTAAGCCTCTGTCCATCATATTTGAGAGGTCATGGCAGTCTGGTGAGTTCCCACGGATTGGAAAAAAGGGAACATAGCCCCTGTTTTTAAAAAGGGGAAAAAGGAAAACCTGGGGAACTACAGGCCTGTCGGTCTCTGTGCCTGGCAAGATCATGGAACAGATCCTCCTGGAAAATCTGCTAAGGCATATGGAAAATAATGAGGTGATTGATGACAGCCATCATGCCTAACTAATTTGATGGCCTCCTACAACAAGGCTACAGAGATGGTGGATAGTGGAAGAGCAATTAACATCACCCACCTGGATTTGTGCAAAGCATTTGACACTGTCCCACACAACATCCTGGTCTTCAAACTAAGAAGACATGGATTTGACAGATGGACCACTCAGTGGATAAGTAATTGTCTGGATGGCTGCACCCAGAGAGTTGTGATCAATGGTTCAGTTTCCAAGTGGAGGCAAGTGATGAGTGGTGTTCTCCAGGGGTCATTACTGGGACCAGTGCAGTTTAGCATTTTTGTTGGAGTCATGGACAGTGAGATCGAGAGTATCCTCAGCAAGTTTGCGTGCTTTGAAAAGTCTGCAAATAAATTAGAGGTCCTTTCAAGTGACCTGGAGACATTGTCCTTAGTGCTGCTTAAGGACAGTTATCCGTATACAATAATGGGCTATCATAGTGCTGTCCTTACTGCAAAAGATACTCCTTTCATTGTCCCTATGTCCTAGCATGCTGGAAAGACTTTTTGTTCTCTCTTCCTCTTCTTTTTCTTCTCTCATTTTCATTTCTTCTTCTGTTTCATCTTCATATTTTGCTCTTTGAATTTGTACCTATGTATATACTTACATATACTTCATGCAAAATTATCTGTGGATCTATATGAAATAAAAATATAAAATACCTGAGTCGTATGTGCATGTACAAATGTGTATGTGTTTATATCAATCATATATATATAAGAAAATGTTCCCAAATTAATATATCATATGTTACATTATATCATATATGAACGAACAGGTGAAAAATTCTAATATATCTTTTCTAATACAACATTCTGCAAGGCATGATTTTGCCTTTTGCAGAATCACCACTGCCTGAAATAGAGCAGTGAAGACAATGATGCAAATACATTGAGGTGGTTATATGACTTAGACGACATCTACACTGGCTGAAAAATAGAGCTAATACTCGTAATATTCAGGAAATTCTATAACCTAGTTACCCTTTTCTCGTTTTTCTAATTCATCTGTGAAACTCAAAGATGTGGGATACATTGGACAAAACAGCTGGCTAATACTGAAGAATGAGTTTAATCACTTTTGAAGAATGATAAAATTAGAGTTTGATGTGGACAGAATTTATGAGGACTTTGCGCCTTCATATTTAACGCATAAACTGATCAGCAGACATTGTCAGAAGAGCAAATCTAAGTTGCTTTGTGAGTATCTGCCAATTTGGCAGGTATCCTGCTTCTGAAGCAGTAATTTCTAGCAATTCTGAGAAGATATTTTCAAGAAAGAGCATGCCATTTGCCTGTTTCAGTGTGTAAACTTTTATGACAGAAGTGTTTTAAAATTTGAATATATTTATTGAAAACCTCTATTTAAAATTCTTTGAATGACAAAACAGAAACAAACATTGAGAGACATGTGATACTACTGATTTCAAATATATCTGAACCCAACATAACATGCCCCCAAACCTAAACATTCTCAAGGTTATAATGTCTCTCTTCTCCTGGATGCGCTCTCAGAAAAGCCTCTCTGCAGACATGTTTCTCTACTCATGGCCACATCATGCTAAGGACAGAAATAAATGCAGTGGGTGGTGGTAAAGATGTCTCAGTACTTGTTTAGAGGAGTTTCATATGGACTTCAGCTCACAAGTACAAATCATGTTTGCTGACCATTCAACCGTGCTTTGTTATATCCCTAATCGTGTAAGTCACAGAGGAGCTTTCCTCATGCTTTTCCTTGTTAGTTTTTCAGGAGGCAAAATCCAGGCAGCTGGTTCCTGTCCTGTGATCACACTGTTGGCTGCGTTTTTTCTCTTGTGTATCTGTATGCTGTGCCAGCCAAAATTTAGCTACTACAGCTTTCACACAGACCTCATAATCTCTTCAAGAACGTTTGCCAAATTTTCTTGCATACCTCATCATGAAGCAATTTCTCTCCTCTTTCATCCAGGTCATACCTACCACTCAACTACAGAAACCAGCTTGGTTAGTCCTTGGAGGGGAGGGACATACAAGGGTCACAAACATCAATCAAATGTTTTGAAGTGACTGAAAAGAGGCAAGCATGCAGATGTATTTCTGATTGCATTTGGTGAACTGAGGTATAAATGCTAACCATTGGATCATCAGTAGTTCAAACAACAGAAGTAAAGATCAACTCTTTAATAAGCTATCCAGTTCAATTGAATGGCTGCTTTCTGCCAAATCTAAATTTATGATTCCACAGGATGTGACAGTGTTGCTAATAATTGAAGATTTCTTCTTCATACTCTACAGGAAATGCATTATTCGCATTTTATAATTATATTAACTGCTAAGTCTTTGCAGTTAATATGCAATGACTCTTGGCTATTTATATAGTGATCCTTTTTTAAAGCAGTGTGTGTGACCCCTGATTTCATCTCTCTGAATCATAGACTTTCAAAACCAAGATTTTACCCTTTGTATTTGAAAATATATATATAATTTTCCTAATACCTTTAATTTAAAATAATTTTTCTGTCATTTGATATGCATTTTTTCTGCAGTTGATACCTATAGTTATATAAGCAACTGGTTTTCTTCGACATCAAGGACCTTAATGCTAATAACCTGCAATAAGAAAGAATTACTGAAAACTGAAGATGGTCCCAAATTAGAACTTCTGGATCCAACTTAAAAATCTTTTTCCAAAACACTGAGATATTCAGCTTTAAAGAGTCATAAAGTGCAACTCATAAATCTAGAACACCGGTAGTGAAGTTGTGTTACTGACCTGTGGATAGAGACCAGGCTGTGACAAACAGTAATTTGGTTGCATGTTCACGGTAGCTGGGTAACAGACACTTCTCCAGAGTGGACGTCTGTACTCTATAAGAACGAAAGGCTTCTTGGTGTGCCCCATGCAACTGCAGGAAAGGCTGGGCAGGGGATTCAGGCCCATTGCTGGGACTGTCTTATAAACACAGGCCAAAGTGCCCATACATGTCTTGAGATACCCACAGGAAGTGCAGGGATGAGGAGATACCTCCATAGGTTGCAGTGAATGAGCAGTGTGTGGGCTGCTCACCTGTTTAAACCTCTGCATGCTTGTGAGCGGTGTGGAGTAAGAAATGAAGTTCCTGTGCAGGATTCTTTCCAGACATAAAGTTTTAGGGTGGCCTGTGGATTTAAGAAAAGACCATAGCCAATAGCTCTGGGCATGAGAAGGTAGCCCTTCTGCCCAAAGCCCTTAGCTAGAACTGCTTTGTGATGTTCTCTGTGCAACTGGCAAGACGGAGCCTGTACCTGCCCTTGTGTTGTGAGGACTCTCGATGGTTGCACCAAGGAAGGTGTAAACAGGCTCAGGCTTTGTTCATTGGTATGGGTACCCCCTGCTTTGGGGAGCAGAACGCCTTTCACCTTACATGTCCAGCAGAGAGAATGTCCTTCTGTTCAGACTTACATCTCATTTGAGTAACAAAACCTGTGCCATGGTAATGCTGATGGGAACATAATTGCTTACATGAAAGAGGAACATCAAGATATGAGACATGTTGTAATGAAGTGAGGTTAGAAGTCTTGACATATCAATAAAAGCTCCATGTAAAAATGTTTATTTAGTATAAGAGATATTGACGAAAACTTTAAGGAAGGCCTAGATGTCATAATAGTTAATCTTCCCCTCTAGTGTCTGACTTCTGTAAGGCTATAAGTAAAATAAGTGAAATGAATTCTGCATAATTCCTTGTGGTTATCTGTCATGAAACCACCTCATGATTCATCACTCGTCTCAGCCCTTTTGGGGGAGGCTCTGCTGGGAGAGCAGAGGGCTGTGGTCAACCTGGACCAAGGCATAACCCACTGGAGACTGTGTGAGAGAGGACACTCACACTGTATCTGCCTACACATTGTCTTTTTTCCCTGCTGATGTTGTTGGCTCCAGATTCGGGGTGTTTGAGGAGAGAGTCATTTGCCATGCTCCAACTTTAAGGAAGAATTTTTCAATTTTTGACAAGGCCCTTAGAATCGCATTGCAGAGGAAAGGGTGTATTCTAATTATCAGTATCAATAGTAATAAAAGTTTATTAAAGGTCATTAAAATGAAAGGGGATGGCTATAGATCCCATCACTCTGAATTGACTCCCTCCTCTTGTGTTAATTAGAAAACTCAGATAATGGTTCTATGGGGGAGTGCAGAGGAAATTTAATTACGAAAGTTTAATGGGCCCCTATCTACTTCCTGCCAGATTAAAAACTGAAGATTTACACTATTTTAGATACTACTGTGGGCTCACTAACAAAATATGTTGCAGAACAAAGAGTAATGCAAGCCTTCACTCAGAATATTTTGCTCATTTTTTAAAACAAAGCTGTAATAAGGCAGACCTGAAAACCAAACAGCTGTGGCAGAGCTCTTAGCACAAAAAACTGAAAGGAACAATGAGCAGTGTATTTTTCTTCCTTTTTTTTGTGTGGGTTTTTTTCTTATTTTTTTTAAGTGTTTATTATAATCAAATAAAAACACATTTGCATAGGCAGAAATGCAATTAGTTGTAAGGTAATTTCACAGTTATTGAGGAAAGCTAGAAAAGTCACATTGTTGATTGGATTAGAATTTGTGTCCAGAGGTATACAGTCAGGGTCTTCGTCTTCAGTCTGTGGTCTTAATCCCATCAAATTTCATGGCAGCTTTTAATAAAGAAATATTTAGTGAATTATTATGTAATACTTTAGTCTTAAGACAGAAGTGTTAGACTTTGATAGATCAAAATGCTTTTGGTATAAGTGTGAAAGAGATAAAATCAGTTGGCTTTAAGCCCTTATTTTCAGATGCCCTAGACACACAGTTTATGGGGAGTTAGAACTAGTCAGAACCTCAAAATTATTCACTTTTTGGAGAAGGCTGCAATCTGGTACCTGAAATAAATGGCTACTTTTGAAACATTAGTCTTCATCAGCTCATTAGGAGTGATAATTCAGCAAAGTCTGCAAAGCAGCCCTAGGAATCTTTCTTCAAGTCCTCTATTCTACCTGCTGGTTCCATTTAATGCATAAGTTTATTGTTAAATTTCTGTTTGCTTTTAATGCAGAGGTTTATTGTTAAATTTAACTCCTCTCCTTAACAAGGTCTATTTTTAGTGAGAACACCATCGTAGTCAAGTGGAATTACTATAAATTTACACTTGCATATTTTTTTTCAAGAGTTACATGCTTAACTTTAAAGGGTTTTTCTACCAAAAAAGTGCAATGTGCCAAGTGTTATATTTTAAAATGAGGGGAAGGAGGAAAAAAAAAAAAAAAAGAAA
Organism: Apus apus; assembly: GCF_020740795.1. Classification (NCBI taxonomy): domain Eukaryota; kingdom Metazoa; phylum Chordata; class Aves; order Apodiformes; family Apodidae; genus Apus; species Apus apus. The sequence continues at coordinate 65,148,952 of NC_067284.1, forward strand.
AAAAAAGAGAACAAACAATGCCCAAAAGAAAAATAATAATAATAAAATGTACTCTGTTTCCTTTTCTGAGTAGGTTTTGGTGTCCAAAAGTTGAGAACTCAGCATTATAAAACCAGGGCTGGTTGTCAGTTCTAATTTAGGTAGATGTAGACAGTTTTATGCAGCAGCTTTGTGGCCTGGAGCTGCCTGTCTTGCAGTTAGAGGCCCAGTGTGTCAGCTGCATGTCCTTGAACATTTCAGGTAGGATGTAGCTCTGGGAATTGCCATCCTCCTGGACTTCAGGTGTGTAAATAAAGTCTACTATCTTTACTAATTTATTACCAGGTAACAAAACAACAGAAGGGGAGGGGGGGAAGAAAAAGAAAAAAAAAAAAGAGAAGAAAAAAAAAAAAAAAGTGTTTGAACAGCATTGTTCTTCATATTCTTCAAAGACCTTAAGCCTGGGTGTACACAGGTTGGGAAATAATAATTTTTCTCAGAAACAGTGTTTGCCTACCTGCTCTGCAGTTTGGATCTCTTATCCGTACCCATCCATATTGCACAGCTGCCTTCAGAAAATTCTGTTTATGCAATGGATATCAGTGAAAGCAAAATACGTTTGCATCAATATAAAATCCAGCTTTTCTGAGCACAGTTGCCTTCTGTGTTTTGAAGGTGCATCTAAATTTGTGTATAGTGTAAAAAGAAAAAAAAGACAAGGCACTACAGATGTCTAGACTTCACTTATCTAGACTTCAAATATGTAATGCTGAATAGATATCAAAATTGAGTAGACATATTCAGAAATGGAATTGAGAAGAGCACACAGAGGAACATTTGTGTGCCTTTTATTTGCAGTGAATGATTCACAGCTAAGCTCTGTAAAGTATTAGTCACTTCACATCACTGTAATCACCAAACCTCAGTAAAAACTTTACCTTCTGAGAAGCTGCTTTATTAAGACAGCTATTATAGCTATAGGACTTAGTTCCATTAGTAATCTATATAAAGAGAGAGAGAGGAAGAGAAAGAAAAAATATTAAAGTTGATTTTGAGTGTGTGATTGTTTTGGTTTGTTGGGGTTTTTTTGAGATCCTTTATTTGATTAAGATAGCACCATAATTAGTCTCAATGCACTAATAAGTTGTTGGTTTTTTCCAGACACTTAATAAAGCCTGTTCATTGTCCAAAGGGATTGCAACCTGAAATCTTGCTGAAAGACTGGTGCTACAACAGAGGACAAAGTGAAAAGAAAAGAGGTGAATTAACTGGGAAAAATGCCAGTTACTGTCTCGATCACATGAGTGACCATATGCTAAATGACACAGTAAAATGAATGGATGCAGTGTGTGTTGATTTAGTTGCTTTCTTTTCCCTTTTCTTTCTTGTTTGATTGTACATGATATAATTGTTCCACATGGCAGTGTCCACTGTTTCCTTACTGTGTCCAGTATTGTGAGTAGAACTGGAATGTGATCCAGCCTTTGAGTGGCACTCATTTTACTGAAATGAGGGATTGAAAACCTTAGTTAAGTGGTACAAAGCTGTAAATTCAAGGCTTCGGCACTGAAGCCTTTACGGGCCAGAGTCTCAACTAGAACAACATGTAAAGATAATTTAACATCAGTAAAACTCTTATAACATATGTATGGTAGTGGGAGATCTCACCCCTTTATACCAGTGGATTTGCCTACTGGCATAAATTTGGGGTTGGCTGAAAAGAGAAGCCAGTGATCTTTTCTTGGCAGTTCCTGAAAAGCTGGACGCTTACTTGGGCAGAAATGTGGCTCTGGCAACCTTTATGCTCTTAGTGGTGTCAGATCTTGGGATACGGATCTGCTCGTGCAAGATGGTGAAGAGGACTCATGTACTGCCCAGCAGGTTGGTCTCCTCCTGCCAAGTCCACACACAGATGTTACATGCACTTCCCGCTGAGAGCTCAAGTGGAGTTCCAAGCAGAGACCTTGGCAATCAAATGCCAAACCATTAAGATGCAAACTCTTTGTGTTCTTTTTAGCAGAAGAAATCCAGAAATCTGGATCTAGTACCAAAGATGGAAAAAAATTCCAAATTGTGGCTATATGCCAGTTTGATCAGAATGCTCATTAAGAGGTTTGTCTCAATATTTTCAGGAATCTCTCTAGTCCCCAGTGCTTTTTCTATGGAATACTTAGGTTTTGGTTTGGGTTTTTTTCCCCTACATAAATAAGTGACATTTAACATCTATCGAAACAGGATTCTAACATTTAATTTTTTAGGTGGTTCTGTGACAGATGGCAAAGGAAGGGATGAATGCACAGTTAAATACAAGTATAAGGAATTAATATGAATCTTCTCTGCATTCCCAGAGATAAATCAGTTAAAGAAGAAGACTCTTGCGTAATTTCAGATTATTTAAACTGAAAACTCTCTACAGGAACAACTGCTATTTGTTATGTGTTCATTAAGTTCAGTCACCAGAGTATTGCCAGCGGGAGCTGCAGTAGCAATCATGAAAGCCAGGGCTTCTTACAAGTCAAGCCACAGGAATTTTTTTTTTCTACTGCATATTGATTTTGAACAAACAAGCTACCCAGACAATTAAACAAGTTAACAAAAATTATATTGTGTCAGGCAATTATCCACATGTGTGCTGACCTCATTTGGGGAAAAAAAGCATTTTGCATTTTATTACCCAGAGTGTCAATGAAGAAATATTCAGGTGATATCTCATTAATGGTTTCATTTTCCCAAACATTGTACAAAGTCACTGCAATACAATGCCAAGTCAATCTATCCATTTGATCTTATATAACCTTCAGGGAACATTAATAAAATTCTGACTCAGATATGCCCTCTGTCAGTCTCTCTTTAGGCACACAGGTGCTTAAATGTCCTTTATCTCCTACTGAATGGGACTTATGTTTAAATTTAAGCACAAATGTCAATACTTTTCTGGACAGAGATGCTTGCTGGAATGAAGGCCTCTGCATCAGAATAAACACAGTGGTTGATAAGAGTGTACACAGAGAATTCTGATTTGGCTTTACACAACCTGTGGTATCATGAGGTTAGAAAACAAAATTGCTAGAGCAATTTAGCATATTCTTGTATCACCACCTGTGTTATACTCTTTGCACAGTTTCCTTCTTTTTAAAAGACTCAACATGTATTGTAAAGCATTTCTAAAGATTTTCCAACATCTCATTCAAAAACTGAGTATTGTCAGTGAAGGAAAGAGAAAAAGAACTTTTACAATTGTCTAGCAATTCTCTAGCAAAGTCATTTAGGACTCCCTGAGGAAGACTGGAAAAATCTATCAGCTATTGTAGAAAGTGCATTATAGTGGAAGGAGCTTAGTATGAAACACATGCAATCGATGATGGGATACTTGAACTTTGCTTGTACAGTTATCTCCTTAGGGAAGGTATTCTGTAGGTGTTGAACTGCTTTTTCCGAGATCAAGAAGCCACAGAAATAAATGAAAGTGATATCTTTTTTTTAAAGCCTTGTCGGAGCATGGATGAGTGTGGCAGACTGTCGCGAGCCATTTTCCACACAGATTATTCCTGAATGCTGTGATTTAGAGTCACCAGGGCAGTTGCAATGGCCCAGTCACTGGACACATGGGTGTTATAAGATCCTAGGCAGGTCAAGAGTCATTGTGGGAACTGGGAGCTTTTGAAGTGTGATGTTTCTTCCGTGGCAGGTACCCTGATTTGTTTTGGCATGTTCCTTTGAGTCATTTGTGAAAAAGTACTACTGATAATAGGTGACAATTAAAAAGTTAATTTTCCAGCTCCCACTGCACAAGTCCCACAGATCCCCCTTGCCCCCCATAGGAATGCCTGTGTCCTCCTCAGGTTGCATCTGTAACCTATCCAACAATAAGAGCAGGAAGCTAGGGCTGCCTTAGCTGAGCTCTTTGCCAATGGACTGCTGAACTATGCTTCCTTTATTACTTTTTCTTTGTCCTGGTGAATCTTGTAGTCTTGGCTGTACAGTGCCTCCACTTCCAGAAAAGTGGGGGGAGTTCCTCAACAGATCTGTGCTTAGATAATTATCCTGGGAGTTGAAGATTCTGGGGTTTAGTCAATTTGTATGTGCTTTTTGGGTTAGTGAAATAATGTAGCCCAAAATCCATCAAAATAAATAAAAGACTCACCATGATTTTGTAAACAGATTTTTCTTTTTTTAGTGTTTGGCAAAGGGAAGGTCAGACTTGCAGTCTCCACAAAAGACTCTTCAAAATAACAACTATTTTAAAATAACTCAATAAAATGATGCTTTCACAAATTGATCCAAGACAAATATGTTCTATTCTGAACTTGACTGGACATAGTGCACTTTGTGTGTCATCTGGATGAAATTCTGTGAGAGGTGAGAAGAACAAGCAGGTTAGTGTCTTGATTCAGAAGACATCTCAGGGAACACTAGTCATCCACAGTCTCCAATACAGATGAATGAGGGGAAGTTAGGTCATCATTCTTCAACCTCTTCCTGAACCTAGAAGAAAAGTATATTTCTGCTGATGGCTCTTAACTTACTAGAGCCCAGAAAAGGTGCCATCTCACTGGCATGAGTAACATCCCTAAGAGTAAGAGAAGTCATTACGGGCTGACTGAAAAATAATGTAATCACTTTCCGTCCTCTGAGTACCTCAGCATGGGTAGGTGTGTGAGAGTGATAAGAAAACAAGGGAACTCTGCAGTCTACTGTTCCGGTTTGGTTTGGTGGGTTTTTTGGTAGCTGGGGAAGGGCACCAGGAGTGGCTCAGGTAAGAAGCTGAGAAGCTCCCTCTGATCCAAACCCAGCCAAGGAGGCTTTAGAGGGACAAGAGATGTGCCTCAGTGATTAACATATGAAAGAATTGAGATCACACCTGAGCAGAGAAGCAGGTAAGGGAGAAGAGCTGTGCTGGAGGAGGATAGTGGTGCTGGTGGTTGGTGAGGAAGAAGGGGAAGAAGGTGTCCCAGCAGAAGTTTCACTGCAACCCATGGTGAGATGGCAGCTGTCCCTCTGCACTCATGGAGGAACGTGGTGGAACATTCCCTGAAGGCACCAGGAGGGGTGAAGTTGGCCAGTGGAATTGGCTTCTGTGGCCAGTGGACTTGGATTTCCTGCCAGTGGACTCTGATTATGAAGCTGTGGAAGACCCTGGCACCAGGGGAGATGGACTGTAAGGAATCTATCTCCCTGAGGAGGAAGGAGCAGCAGGAACCACCAGCTTGTGAACTGACTCTAAACCCCATCCCCTGTCCCCCTGTGCTGCTGAGGGGAAGGAGGGAGAGAAACCGGGAACAAAATAATTTGGGCCTGGGAAGAAATGAGGGGTGGGGTAACATACACAAGCCCTGCTCTTTGTGTTGTGTGTGTCCTGTGCGTGTTTGATTAGTGTGGAATTAAATTATTATTTTTTCTCCAAGTTGAGTCTGTTTTGTCTGGGACCTTAATCGGTGAAGAACCCTCCTTGTCCTTTGTCTCTACCCATGAGCTTTGTCCTCCTCATCCCAGAGTGTGTGTGTGTGGGGAGTTGAGTGAGCGGCCCTGGAGCTGTTCCTTTGTTCTCATGTTGGGCCCAAACTAGGACAGTTGGAAAGTTTGTGAATGCATCTTTTGATTACATTTTGATGTAATAATATAATTTTAGAAAAATTATCTTTCCTTTACAGGAAGACTTAGCCCCTTTGAATGTCCTATTTTTCGACAGATATCCATCTTTTGGCATAGACCACAGAGGCAGCTACGCAGGGTGGCAGGCTGATGGGACAAGAAATCATGGAATCCTTTGGGTTGTGGCTACATGCAGTACTAAAGACTCCTACAGTAAGAGTCCACCCTCCCTTGCACTGGCAGAACAGTTCCCTCAGTTGATTCCCTCCATAGCCTCTCAGTCTCTCCTTCAGCCCAGCAAGGAGCCACAGGAGTCCCCTACTTGCCCTATCCTACCTCCCCCAAGCTCCCCACCAGTGCAGAAGCTGTTCCTGCCTTGATTGCCTCAGAATTGAAGAGGAGAGAGCAGCAGGGAAAGAGAAGAGGCAGACCAGCTGCTTTCTGTCCCAAACTTTTCCTTTGGCCAGCAGTGGCACCCTGGTTCAGTGCTCAGCGCTGACGGGGGGGCAGAGACTGGCAGCCCATCCTTCTGGTCAAGCACTGAGTCTTTTGACTGTACAGTAATCACAGAATCATAAAATGATTTTGGTTGGAAGGCACCTCAAAGATCATCTACTTCCAACCCCTCTGCATGGGCAGGGATACCTCCCACTAGATAAGATTGCTCAGAGCCAAATTCAACCTGGATTTGAACACTTCCAGGGAGGGGGCATCCACAACTTCTCTGGACATGTTGTGCCAGTGTGTCACCACCCTCACTGTAAAGAAAGCAAGCCTAAGAAGTTGCACAGTTTAAGTGCTGGAAGACACCAGGGAGAAGACAGAGCCTGGGAGATTCACTCTACTGCTGCCACAAAATAACCTTTGCCTACCCTGTTGGAGAAGTCTTAATTGTGCTGTGAACTGTGGACTTTTGCACTGTGGCTGTTTGTGTAGATGTGGGTGTGAGCACCAGCCAAGTAATTGTGAAGATAACTTCAGTGAGACTGTTCCTCAGTCATTTAATTGTATCTTGGAAAAGGGGTCCTGCCCTCAGTGAGCAATCTGAAACTTTGTTCTGTACCTTCAAGTCAGCAAGAGACTCTTCTGCTAGACAATGCTATTGACATCTCTATCTTAGTAACCCTGTTGGAGACAGAGCCTGGGACACAAGGCTTTGCTCACCTATGAAGAGGAAGAGCAAGTGTTTGAAGAGAAAACTGTAAGTAGTCCAGAGGACATAGATCAGATGTTAGATGATGATTTTTTTTCAATATTAAGATATTCTGTAATTTGTAATCAACAAACAGCTGCTTTCTTCCTCTTTAGGATGTATTAGGGAATGTTTAAGATTGTGTTGAGATTGATTATTTTAGTATTAACAGGGTGATTTAACATATTTTGGGATCTAATATGCTTCTCAGTACTGTGTCTAGCTTTTTGATTTGATCTAGCCTGACAGATGAATTGCTCTCTTCATCGGTTAGTTATTATGACTTTGGTGACATACAGTTTTCAATGTTATTTTTGTTTAAGTAGATTAATAAAAGGAATAAAATCAGAGCAAGGCATATTTTTTCAGTAAGTAAAACAGGTCTCAGACCTTTGATGACCTGTGTGTAAATCAATCAGCCTAAAAGCTCCCCCCAATAAGCCTTTTGTTGTCTCACAGAAAAAGTATTTGAACTGGAAATTTACTTGAAACTACCACAATAAATATGTTTGTTCAGGAAAAATTAAAAGAGGTGAAGCAAAAAGCCTGACATGACTTCAGTTTTGAGGAAAAACCTGTTTGTCTCTAATATATTGCAGAAATTGCTCAAGAACATTTTGTCCTTGTGTAAGGGTTGCCCTGTAATGCTGCTAATGTCCTTAGGTTGAGTCCTTGGGTTATCAGCTGTGTATGTGCCGATCATGCAAGTTAAAACTTTTTTTTTTAATGTATTTTTTATCTTTGTGAGTTCATGACACTTGTTCCTTGAAGCCAGATCTTCTCCTTCCCCTGCATTTTTCTTTTCTCTTTCCTTTTGGCCTGACTTGTTTCCACTGTGGGCTGAATGTGCTTCCCAACAGCAGTGAAACCTCCAGATGGCACATTACCAACTTCTCATAAATTAGAACAGGAGAAATGCATAAGGAATTGGAATTCTTTGAGGTTTAGGTCTATAGGGATTACAACAAATTCAGTCAGACAGGGAGGGTCATTGTGTACTGATGCAGTGCAGACAAGATTGTGATGCTTTTATTTTTTTTTCTTAAAATTGCTACTAGATAATCTCTAGAAGGCTACAGAAAATGTTCTGCACTTGGAGGTCCTTGTGATTTCACATAAGCAGATCCTGTAGGAAAGGGAATCCAGAGCAGGATCAGAAAAGAGGGGAGACCTCATTGCAGTTTACTGCTTCCTTATTAGGGAAGGAGGAGGAGTAGGCACTGACCTTTTCTCTCTGGTGACAAATGATAGGACTGGAGGGTATGGTAGGAAGATGTGCAGAGAGAGGTTTAGGTTGGGTATTAGGAAGAGATTCTTCACCCAGAGGGTGATGGAACACTGGAATAGGCTCCCCAGGGAAGCAGTAATGGCACAGAATCTGACAATTTTCAAGAAACTTTTGGACAATGCCCTAAAGGATCTGGTGTGAACTTTGGGGTGTCCTGTTCTGGGGTGGGAGTTGGACTGGGTGATCCAGGCTGCCTGAGGAGGCAGTTGAACCACCATCCTTGGAGACATCTAAGAAGACAGATGTGGTACCAGGGGACAGGGTTTAGTGGTCGACACTGCAGAGTTAGGGTAGTTGTTGGACTTGATGATCTTGAAGGTCTTTTCCAACTACAATGATACTGTGATACTGCAATACTATGATACTGTGATACTGTACTCATAACTTGAGCCCAGTTCTGCAGTACTTTTGTACATCATACAAGCCTTGACTGCTCACATTCTGCCAAATAATGGCCTTGAAGGCAGATCCAGGCAAACCACAACTCTAGTTAAATATGGTAAACGCTTTCTCTAAACAAGGACTGCAGAGCAAGTGCCATTCAGTTCAGGCAGAACAGAATATTTGTGCCACACCACAGAATCCTTTCCATTGGCAGGCTCAGAATCTATCTGCCTGACTGCAGGTTTTCTCCCGTTATTAAGAGACAATTAAAGCAAAGCAACTGAAAAATGTGAGATGAAATAAAGCCCTCTGTTCTAAAGAAAAACAGAACAAAAAAGGGTGTTTATTGCATTTCTTCTAAAGCCACCACTTTGTTTCATAGTAGCGTAGTATCATAGAATCATTAAGGTTGGAAAAGACCTTCAAGATCATCAAGTCCAGCCATCAGCCCTGCACCCTCGTGACCACTAAGCCATCTCCCGAAGCACCAAGGGTCAGAACATCATTCTTCCTAATCGCCTGGTTAGGCTCCCAAATGTATCCCTGTTAAGTGGAATTCTTTGCTAACACTGTCCTGATTAATTAAGAAGCAGTCTTTCCCCGTTCACTGTCATCAGTGTCACTATCCTTCACTGTCAATAAGTAGAGTATGCATCTACTGTAATAGGTAAGATGATTTCGGAGACTATTGATTCTTTCCCAGTGGTCTATTGCTAGTTAATGAGCATTAGTTTCTTTAATGATGTTTAATGTTGGTGAGTTATTTTTAAGTGATACATGGCCTGACCCTGGAAAGTGCTGAACACCCTTAACTCTTATTGACTTCAGTGAGAGTTGGGGGCACTCTTGAGATCAGCCCATGGGTCTTGTGACTGAAATGGTAACAAAAGCTGCTTTCTTCATTCAGGCAGGGGTGAGCAATGTTCTACAGCCAGAGAACAGAGCAGATTCTCTTAGAAGAGATTTTAAAGTCTTGTTTTTCTTTCTACCATTGAAATGGCCAGCTCTTGAGAGAAGAGACAGTTTCTACACAGAACAGGCACCATCAGCTCTTAGCTTCTTCTTATTTTGTTCCCATACCTGTCACTGTCCTCTAGCTTCTTCCTTTGCCAATATATGAAGACGCATCTCTCAAAGTCATCCTCCCATCCTGCTTGCCTTCCCAGTTTCTTTTTACTCCAAATTAAGTGTACAGGAAGTCTGTCACCATTACCTTAAGTTACTCCAACTCTTCTGAATCTCTTCCAATTGGCTTTCATTTCTATGGTCTGCTAGAGCTGTCTTGGTTACCAAAATCCACCTCATGGCAAAATCTCAAAGTTAAAGTTTCTTCTGCTCTTTGACCTTACCCTTTTTTGTGTGTGTGTGAATATAATACTGTTCTGCTTAGTATATTGTTCTGCCTGTGCCTTCCCCACTGCCTCTTCTGTTTGCACTGCTATTCATTACTTTATCATCCCTTTGGTGCGCATTCCCCCTCCCTTTCCCAACACTCTGTCCACAGCTCTCTGTCCTATGACCCCATCTTCAAACAATCAACATTTTAAAAAATGTAGGACAAAAAATATTTGCTCTCTCACTCTTTGCATGTGCAGTTTGCTCCCATGTTATTTGGCTAATATGTGCAAACCGAGTGGCACATAAAATTCAGTCCTAGGAGATTTTCCATTTTTCTCTTACATGAAAGAGATTATGTCCTTAAATTCTTGCACATAAGAACAGTACAGGACTAGGAAAATAAAATTATTTATCTAGAGAGAATAGAATTTGTTTCCCAGAGATGTGGCAACACTAATTTCTGTCAGTCAGAAATACTGTAATGTTCTGCTTGGAGGCATAAGAGTTACTTTTGGTGCCTTAAAAAAAACACAACCAAAATAAAACAACAAAAAACAACCAAAAATTATGTTATGGTAACTGTACTACCTGGCTTTACAGAGAATGTATTGAAGAAATAGTCCCAATCTGTACAGATGATAGCTTTCACAGAAATTCTAAGATAGGTAGGCATGCTGCAACCAATGTCCCTTGCACTCGAATTTATCAGTTTGGTGGGTAACTTCACATACAGAAGAATGAAGAAAAAATGCATCTTTGGCAGGCCTGTCTTGAAGAATAAGTATCAGAGACTGCTCATGTTAGAATCAATCCCCGGAGAAGGAGATCAATGTGCAGATGATGCGATTGTAATAAGAAGATAAGCTGCACAGAAACATATCTTTGTCCTGCACAAGCATAATTTATTGCATGGCCATTGTCTGTACACTGGAAGGGGTGGGCAAATGCAACTCTGCACAGTGTGAGTAAGATTAGAGACTCTTTTTCTTCACCTGTATACAACAGGCTGGTTTTTGTCCCTTCATCTGACCAAATCACCAATTTGTGTTTTTTCTGTTTAACAAATGAATATGAATGTGAAAGTTGAGCTGAAGCAAAACCTGAAAAATAAGAACAATTTGCTCTTTTTGCTCTGCTCACAAACTCTTGTGTCCTGGTCAGAAGACATACCCAGGTGGCCCCGCAGCATCCCATCATGACTTGGAGTGCCGAGCTGGTGCACACTCTCAGCAGCCGGCTGGGCCAGGTCTACCTTTGGGTGGCTGTATGCTCGCTTATCTCTGGTTTGTTTAAAAGCCTGACAAGTGCTTCAATCCCAACAATTGTCATTCTTACTGGTACTGACAGCCCTCTGAATAAAAACATTCTTTGCAGGGCTGGTGAGTAACCTCACTGGCTCCGAGGAGGGCCACAACACCCGAACAGTGTCACTGATTTTGGATTCTGGTCTCTTTCTTTACCTCTGGATGCCACTGAGAGGGGGGTTTATGCTAGAGAAAGGGTTAAATGGATTCTCTGTAATGCGTTCCTATTTCCTTTCCCTCCCTTCAGCTCCTTCACAAAATGTTAATCTAATTGTGATAGTATCACTTTGATGACAATATGACAAGACAGACAAATTTGATTTTATTCTCCACAGAGCAAAGCATATGCTGCTTGGGAGACTTTGACAGAGAGAAGGACATAAAACAAATGGAGTTCATGAATATACAATTTTTATTGTACACAGTAGTGACATCCAAACTTCAGAGAATAGGTGGGTGAGACTTACGCTTTACTATTGAGATTAATGGGTACGTAAAAAAGTGCCAACAGAGAGTACTACAGTTTATGTTAAAAATGTCGACGTGGATAAGAATAATTTTCTTCTCAAGATGAATGATGCATTTAATGGTTGCGAGACATTCATGCCCAGTAGCAGTTCCTCAAAAGTAATTTTTTGTTGTTATTGTAAATTACATAATCTTAACTGCAATTATAGCCCTGTTTAGGTAAAGGTCAAGTTAGTACAGTGGATGGTTATAAACTAAGAGGGAAATTGGTAAATTTATTCCCTTGATGAAAGCTTATGAATGATTTTAAGCAAGATAATTTTTTGTAACTCTATTTCTACTTTAATGTAATATAGCAAGTAAAGACAGCACGCATTAACAAAGGGTAAATTAGATTTGTCTAAGTAAACATGTATCTGCAATAGGAGTAGTGTTGCTGTAGTAAGGACAGTCTGAAGGTTAAGCTCTCCATGTAAATGGTATAGATTCATTTTCGTAGAAAGCAAAAGGAGGGACAACCTCTGAAAAATTGCCTTTGATGGAATGCAATCTGTGCTCTCCTGAGCAGCACATGAATACTCTGCAACACATGAAACTGTACCCACCTCTCGGTCGTAAGAAATTGGTTAGAGTCTTTTTGGTTTCAAAAGCCTGCCCTTAAACAATGCAATCTTCCTTGCAGCCTCTTGCAGCAGATTCGTTTTGTTAATATAGAGGTTATAAAAAACCCCACAAACCCGAAGTGGGAGAAGGTGCTGTGTGTGCTAATGAGGAGTGTTCTCATTTTTCATCTTTTAAAGTAAAGCCTGTATGAAAGCAGTAGATGTCTCAGCAAGCTGTTTAAAATAAGAAGGAAGCTTCCACAAGCCAGTGACACTCTTTTGCTCTGAAAAGCACCCATTAAACTATTTCACTTTTCCCAGTATTTAAGTGAAGCAAAAGTATCATTACACATAGTTGCCATTTTTCCTCTGAGAACTTTTACCTATGTTGGCTGCCGCTAATCAGCTTATCAAGCTGCTTTAAGTATGACTCAGGGTCTTCTTCACTCTGCCAGGCCACAGAGATGTTATCTTTTCCCATTTGTTTCTCTTCTGGAGATATAGGTACTATGAAATGAGTGGGAAAAAATCCTCTTTCTGTTCCTGTTAGATGCCAGAAACCTTCAACTAATGTACCTGCAAATATATGTAATGCATATTCTAATAACAAAATAAAGACCGTGCTACATGGTTAGATGGGTTTTTTTCTTCCTCTTTGACAGATGAACAACAATGACTTGTTACTTGAGTTTGCCACCAATTAAAATGCACATCGGATCAGCTCTGGCCTGTCACCTACGATTATTGGGGGAAGTTGGCTGTGGGCCACGGTTTAGATGAGCACGATTTTTTTACTTGGCCATAGTGCTTTTCAGCTCTGCTCTGTAAACTCCACCTGGTAATTTAAATTCTGGGCAGACACTGCATATGCTTTCTGGGGAGTTGCCTCACTTAAGGCTCTCGGGAATACCTGTTTTTGTTATGTGCATTTTAATTGCAACAAGAGGAAAAGTCTTCCTAATCTGTCCTATGTAGGAAGGAATTATTTGTGCTGGTCTGAATCTAGCACAGCACCTTTGGGTCATAATTTACTTAGATACTTCGATTTTCAGAACTTCTGTTAAATTTCTATTTTAGCCCACCCATCTTGGGACCCTTTCAATCCTAACAGTAGAAGTAAAACAGCAAAATGAAGAGAGGTGTGAATTTACCAGCAGTAACAGGGAATTCTTAGTTTAAATGTTAACTTGAACAAGTCCAAAAGAGCATAATCGTGCTGAATAATAACTATGAGGCATTAATAATATCTGGACATGGACATGAGCTGTTGCTCAAAGATTCAATCCAATAGGAGGGAAAAAATCAGAAGACGACTCATTTAAAACCTTTCTTGAATTACCTGCTACAAGGCAGTTCAAAACAGCAAGACCAGGGCCTGATTATTGAGAAACAGTACCAATATTTAACAAATTGAAGTATAAAATATACTGACACAGAACTTAACAGGAAATTCTATTTGAAACTTAGTAAAATGTTTAGACAAAATTTTCTGAGGTGTTCAGTTTTTGTCCTCTTTTATGAATGAGGGTTCAACTTAAAACATGCTGAGCTGCTAAGGGACCACAGTGCGTGCTAATGTCACCTCTTTGACACTTGTTTTGTGTGGAGGTAAATAGCAATAAGATGGAAGGCAGTAGAAAATAAGGTCCATCGTCATTGCTCATTATTTGTAATTTGTGGAGTGTGACAGTATGTTCAGCAGTATGCACAGCAGGAATAGAGACAGCTTTTGCCTCCAAGAGCTGGCAGTCTAACATACAGATATGGATAACACTGAATGTAAAACATTTAGTGAAAAATTTAGAATAGTCTTTTTAGATTATTATTCATGTCCTTATTCTCAAATTTGGGAAGGGCATGACTATTGGAAGGATACAGATGTGTAAAGACCTGATACCAGTGGTCTCTGTTTAGGAGGGACTAGAATGATTAGGAGTTGCCATCAGGAACTCTGATGAAGATTGAAGAAAAACATACATAAAATCAAAGACAAATGTGGAAACAGAGTTGAAAACACACCAGTGGACTCATATTAAGCTGACAGTTTTTGATGGGATGAAGTAAGCAAAAAGATTCAATAGAGACAAAATACAGTACAGAGACTTGTGCTGAGTGAGGCAGTTTTGAAAATAAGGCACAGTCAAAAGTTAATATGGAATAATAATTGAGGAATAAGGAGTTTTGAATAGAAAGGGATTTGAGCTGGGTGGCTTTTACCACTCCATAGAGCCTTCAGATAAATAATCCTTTATTTTATATGGTGCTGGTTTTTCTCCTCTGAGATGCTATAGAGTGTGTCATTGTAGCTATTTAAAAAAAACAACATCAACAACAGAACAACAAAAAACCCAAACATTATGTATATTTCTTTTTCACCAAAGCCAATTGTGAACATAATTTTCCTGAATATTGTACAATTAATGAAAATAAAATCCAGCACTGTAGAGATTGTACTCACAGCTTTGTTGCTTCTTGTTAAGTTTGGCACATGCAAGCACATTCATATGCATAACAAGAAATGAAAATCAGCTGGAAGTTGATAGTATGAGCAACCTTTGCTCAGTCCAGAAAATAAAAAGCACCATAAATATGGGGGCAGTGTGTGATAGTTCACTGCTTTGAGCTAGATCAGCCTGGGGATAGTGCTAATTTACATTCTTAACACCTACATTGGGTTTTACTGTACTTCAGTGTTAATAAAAATGGCTAATTAACTGAAACACCCCCAATATTGATGGTATACTGTAAATGTCACCTCTGAAATATGCAGCACTTTCTTAAAGCAACACATTCCTGAAAGCAGCAGCCACCCCAGAGCGGATTCCCTTTTGCAGATATTTGTTCTGGGGGAACACACCATTGTGTTCAGCTCCGAAGCTGCGGTTCTGCCTCTTCCTCCACTGGTCACAGTAAAATTTCTGTGGGAAAATTTGCAGAAGGCCAGAGTAACTCATTGTTTCACTTGCATAGTAATTAACACCTCAAACAGCAGCAAGGCAGCCGCCTATTCCTCTTGGCTGAATGTTAAGCTTGACCTACCCTCCCCTCTCCCCTCAGTTCACAACTCCTCTCATCTTCCAAAATTATGTGAGAAATGATTTTTCATGCTATTTGCATGTTTCAGAGCATCCATCATTATCATGTGCACTGACAGCTTTATACTTCAGCTGTGACAGAGCTTGAAAAATGCTAGTCCTATCAATCAACATATTGTAGGTTTCCAAAATGAGATCTTCTGCAGCTGACATTTTATTTTGCTTTTCCTTTTATTCTTTTCTCTTTGGCAAAAATCTATGGTGTGCTTTTACTTTTCATTTAATTTCACATGTCTATAGATTTTATAACACTACATTAGAATGAAATACTTCTGAACTGCTTGAGATTATTTGATTTAATTACTTTGCCATAAATCTTCTCTATTTTCATCACAAATACTGACCTTAAAGTTATTTTAGTAACTCTTCCCATTTCCACTGTGCTTAGCTTCACCTGCCCATGTTATTTATGCACATTAATTTCATTCTCACCTTTCAGTCTGAGGTAATAAATAGGATTTCCTTACATTTTGCAAATATTTTATTTCTGTTAGTAACTCTAAGTGGAAGTAACATCAAACTCAATAAATCCATACCAAATATGTGACTATTTCCTAAATCTGATTTTTCTTGTGTTATTTTGGACTGATTCCAAAGTCCCTTTAAAAATGTATGTTTGCCAGCAAAGACATTAGCCATTAAGACTCTGAAGCAGCTGAAGATCTTTTCCACTGTTTTGTCAATTTTTGTGTCTTGAGTTCTCACCAAATAACAAGATTAAATAATATTTTCATAGATAACATTATGGTTTGCTTGCAATATATTGGAAGTATAGCTTTTTATAGCCTCAGGAAAAACCCATAAAGAAAAAAAATAAATAAACTGTTCTTGTTCTAAAGTTCTGGTGTTAGAAGTTAGTTGGTTTGATATTAGAGTTCAACTACATTTTGCAAAAGTTACCCTGTCTGAGTACTAGGGAAAACTGGCAGAAATTTTGTTCATGGAAATAGTAGAAGGAATTAGTCTTATTGTACGAATAAGTTGGGAAAGCTCTTCTCCATGAAGTTTTGATTGAGAACTATGGCAGTATCCTTGTTTATGTCTGAGAATCTTCCTGAGTCAAGATTTCTAATTGCTGCAAGCTATGACCTTTGCCAAAGGAGCCACAAACTGATAATGAAAACATGCTGAAGAGTAAACCTAATAGTATTTCATGAGTGATTTTCTTACATTTTTTATTGCCACATTTGCAGCCTAAGCTTATTGAAATCAATGAGAGTTTTGCCACTGATTTGGCCAAGGCTAGGTTCACCGGCTTAAATTGTTCTGCAGTCTGAGTGGCTGCACAGGCAAGAAGGATACAGATGACTTTGAGGTTAAGTTTTGGCATAAAGAACCTGTCCTCTCCAGTCACACGGCTGTCAGGTTGCAGCCCAAGCTCAACTGTTTTGTTTGTTGCAGAGTTTTCTAGGTGGCGATTTTAATTAGGGATTTAGTATGGAGTTATAAAAACATTTTGTTGGCAGGCAAGATTAGCTTTGTTTGCTGATGTCATTGTGGAAATATGCAACAGACTAAATCCCAAAGATTTCACTGAGAGCTCAGAAAGCTAAGAAACCATTATGTTTATGACAAGAATAAGTGATGCCTGTTTCCGTCCTGGAACATTGTAGGGACTGAGGAGCTAAAGCCTCTGGCCAGGAAAATCTCCACCTCCGAGTCCCCTTGGGCTGTCATGATATCTCTCAGTCTGCCATGGAACAGGGTCAAGACCAGGTGAACCCACAGTATTAGAGCATGTTTATTGTTCTCCAGTAGGTTTTATAACCAGAGGACAGAAAAGGTAAGATGCAAGAGCAACAGAGCAATTAGTCTTCTGCCTGCAGTTGATACGGGTTTCACAGAAGTACTGAACAATTGATTCAGTGTAATGCTGAATTTTAATCAAATGGGAGAATAAGCCAACTTTTAATCAAGATTTTCCATAATGGATTATTTTCCTAATTGAATGAGTTCAGGAGACAAACAAATACAGCCTAGTGCTCAATGGCATTCTTCAAATATTGGTAAGCTTTCAATCTCAAATCACAGTGAAAGGCTCTGGAATAAAACCCCTACAGAACACAGCTGAAGGTTACATTCATCTTCTTAAAATAATCCAGAGTATGCAGGGGAGACCACCACTACATTAATTCATATTTCAACACAATTATGCCTGCTAAAATGTACACTAAGGAGACCAATCCTAAAGGTCAGTTGTAGATCTAAATATGAAGCTAGGTACTTCTTTTTTTAGTACAAAAGAGACAGTGATTTAGAGAAATAAATTACAAAAATGTGGAAATCACTCATAGTAAGGGTAGAAAAATTTAAAAACCTGAGAGCAAAAAAAATGGAAAGAAACAGAGACCCTGACTGTGTTTAGGTGAATTAACACTTTTTAGAAAACCTAGAAAAATGTTTTATATTTAAAAAATGGAAAACATACTTGTAATGATGACAGAGAAGTTTAAGTAGCATAGATGTTGTATCAAAACAACACATTTAAGAGAGAAAAAAATGTATTGTCACTGCAGATGACTAGGTAGTCTCTTAATGGAAGACCCAATTTAAAAGAGTGTAAGAGAAGTTGAAATAAAGTCTGTGAAGCCTAACTCTCCAGTGATAAAGTATGGAGGGGTTCTGAGGGGAAAAAGGTTTTATTTAGTAGTCTTTATGCTGAGTTTGTTCAAATGTGCCTTTTTATTATAAAGGTTTGTAAATTGCATAAAAAATACCTGTCTGGAAATTTTTCCCAAAAGTGATTTTGCTTCAGGGAGAAACTTGGTGTCAGTTAGCAGGTTTCTTTAGGAGACTTGCCCTGCAAAAGTAGGGAAATACATTTTGGTTTGCCAGGGGAATTGAAAGTAGTGTCCTCCTTCCTGCGAAATGTGCCTTGAGATCTTTAATTATCCCCAGCAAATGTGAGCCATCACACTGAAGCTGATCAAGGCCAGCAGCTCAAGAGCACACAAGCTTGTTGGTTTAGTCTAGTGGTAAGAAGGACATTTTTTACTCAGCCACAGAGCCCTTGATGTCCTACTTACATTTTCTTTGAAGGTCTCTTATTTTATATGCACAATTCTTGACCTAAATATTTCAAATCTATGGAATGGGATTTTTTTTTTCATTATTTGTTTGTTTATTTACTTCTTTATTTATTTTAGCTCTATTTGGAGAAGATTCTGTAAAATATTGAAGACAGAGTGATACTAGAGTCTAGTTCTTTCTCCTTACTAAAAGCATCACACTATCTTCTGGATTTTTCATTTTAAAGCCTGCAGCAGCTAAAAGCCTGCACTATGAAATGCATTTCTCCTTTATCAGAAGTTTAATCCTATTTCTGTGTTCCTCTGGAGCTGCTTCCCTTTGGTATGTAAGTAACACTAAAGAACCCATGCCAAACCCATGCTATTGGATATTAGTAAATATTACTATTTGATCAACATTCTCTTTTCTGTCTCCCCATTCTCACAACAGCTACGACTGAAGCAGAGCTGTATGAACAAGTCAAGGATGCCACACATTTTTGAGGTTTTTTCTGATTGCTCCATCCCACACTCCAAGAACCTGCTGTTCTTGGAGTCTTTACTAAGTTATTGTACTGATAAGTAACTAAAGATGTAGAGACTGATTAGGAATAAAACCTATGGCTTAATCACTAAGTGTTGTAAATATTATACAGAAAAGGTACATTTGTATTTTATTTGGTGGGTAAGGCTAGTTCTCATCTACATAAGTAGATGTCACCTCATTAAAGATATTTTCCTCCAGAATACATCAGAGGGCCATATCTTTTAATGGTAATCATGAATGTACTTGATAGAATGAATTAAATTCTGCCCTTAAATACACAATTTTTGCTGCTTTAAATAGGAGTATTACTATATTCATATAAGAATATTAATTACATTAAAAGTCTAGAACTTGAATCTGCTGTCAGTTAAAAAAACTCAATTACCATTAATCAAAATTTTGCTTACAGACTTCAAAGAAAAATGGATTAAATGAAAGGTTTAATTTGAAGGTTCATTAATAACTGAAATAAAGAGAAAACTTATCTACGCAAATGCAAAGAGATCATTCAGAACTGATATAATCCTGAGCATTGCAATATTTATACTGTGAATTCTATTTACTAGCAGGTGGAAACTGCTGCCAAGCAGTGCAACAATGCCATTACTAGAACTGAAAGGACAGCTGCTCTTTGAGCTCTGGAGTTAAGATGAAACCATCTATGGGTATTAAATAATCATATTTCATTAAAATATATTAGAAGAGTTCCAAATTATAATTTCAGAGTTCTGCAGACTCTATAACCAGATTCACTCATAGGTTAGTGGAAGAATTGAGGACAAATGTGCAAAGATTAAAAAAAAAAAAAAAATACTGAACAACTATTACATTGTTTGGGGCAAAAAATACCAGATGTGTATAAGGAACAGTCTAGTCCTTTATTGCAAAATGTCTGTAGTTTAACATTCTACCTGTGGCATTAGCTATAAAAAGGGTACTTTTAAAGCCCTAAGTAAGTAGAATAATAGTATCCTAAATCTAATAAAATGTGACATCAGATATCAGAAAATATGATTTTCTGCCAACCAGGCTGGTAAGCTACTTTATGTGACACTTTTCAAAAAGAGAACATTCTTCCTATGTCTCTTAACATTGTGTCTGAGGGGGTAAACTGCCAGTTAGGGGACGAGTGTGACGATGAAGAGACCCTCTGTGCAGCTGACATGTTGTCCACTCATGTATGGCTGCATGTCACCTCATTTTTGCTGTTGTAGGACCTGGGGCAAGTGTTTGTTGCAATACTGGCTTTTTGCCTTCTCACTCAATATTTATTTTGTTTGGCTGTTTCCAAAGCTCTGTAAAACTGCTTTGATAGGGAGAGGTGCGGGCCTTTTTTTTATTTGGTTTGTCGGGTTTTTTTGGTTTACTTTTTTTTAGCTTTGCCTAATACCTTTTTAAGAGTCAAAGAGACCAAACATCAGAAATATTAGCATCTAGCAAGTGATGCTGAGTACTTCGTAGGATTTTTAAGTTAATCTGGTTCTTTTCACTCCAATATACCAGTCAGGAAGTTTAAGGGAAGATGTTGGGCTGCCTGAGAGTCAAAAGAAGCATGTGTGCAAGGAAGGTCTGCTCTCAGGAAGCGCTCATTTGTCCATCAGCGTGCTCAGTTCTCCTTGCCTAAAGGAAATTTCAGAGGGTAGTAGGTAGATGCTGTAGTTCCTTGTCTTTCTCCTGCCTGGCTCGCCAATAATTTTGTGGTTTGGGCCCAACATGACAACAAAGGAACAGCCCCATGGCCACCCACTCAACTGCCCCTGCCCCACTCCACACACACACTCTGGGATGAGGAGGACAAAGCTCATGGGTAGAGACAAAGGACAAGGAGGGTTCTTCACCGATTAAGGTCCCGAACAAATTTAATTTCACACTTGGCAAACACACACAGGACACAGACAACACAAAGAGCAGTGCTTGTGTATGTTACCCCACCCCTCCTTTCTTCCCAGGCCCAAATCACTTTGTTCCCCGTTTCTCTCCCTCCTTCCCCCCAGTGGCACAGGGGGACAGGGGATGGGGTTTAGAGTCAGTTCACAGGCTGGTGGTTCCTGCTGCTCCTTCCTCCTCCATGGGAGAGAGTCCTCCACGAACCTCTCCTCCATGAGTCCTTCCCACAAGGTCTGGAGCAAGCTGCTCCAGTGTGAGCTTCTCACAGAGTCACAGGCTGCTTTGGGAACAGTCGTCTCCCCTGGTGCCGGGGTCTTCCACAGCAGCATAATCAGAGTCCACTGGCAGGAAATCCAAGTCCACTGGCCACAGAAGCCAATTCCACTGGCCAACTTCACCCCTCCTGGTGCCTTCAGGGAATGTTCCACCACGTTCCTCCATGAGTGCAGAGGGACAGCTGCCATCTCGCCATGGGTTGCAGCAAAACTTCTGCTGGGACACCTTCTTCCCCTTCTTCCTCACCAACCACCAGCACCACTATCCTCCTCCAGCACAGCTCTTCTCCCTTACCTGCTTCTCTGCTCAGGTGTGATCTCAATTCTTTCATATGTTAATCACTGAGGCGCATCTATTGTCCCTCTAAAGGCTCCTTGGCTGGGTTTGGATCAGGGGGAGCTTCTCAGCTTCTTACCTGAGCCACTCCTGGCATCTTTCCCCAGCTACCAAAAAACCCACCAAACCAAACCAGAACAGCAGACTGCAGAGTTCCCTTTCTTTCTTATCAGCCTCACACATCTCCCCATGCTGGGGTACTCAGAGGACAGAAAGTGATTACATTATTTTTCAGTCAGCCCGTAATGACTTCTCTTACTCTTAGGGATGTTACTCATGCCAGTGAGATGGCACCAGCCATCATGTCTCCCAGTGAGTGAGGGGCAGCACTTGGACACAATTTAGAGGGTCAAGACAAGGCCAAACAGACATAACTTAATCCCTTTTCTACCTCCAGTCTTGGTTGCCCAAAGAACAGAAACAAAGTCTCTCTATGCCACATCTTGGTCTACATACATTTATCTTTTTAAAACATCAATGTAAATTTAGCTGGGATTGCTAATCTGAAGCTATTGTCCCACACTTCATGTCCATAAGCCATTCTGAATCCTGAGAGCAGACCTGCATCTATAATAATCATCTGTGGTGTGCTAATGATTTTTTTTTTTTTTCTGTTCAATTAATAGCAGAAGTAGTAATTGAACCAGGGTCCTTTGGGTAGCTTTGTTTTACCCTGCCATGATTGTGTAAGAGTGAGACAGAAATGTAACTATTATGCAACAATTGAGGCTTTCTCATGTCTTCTTTGGTTATACTGTAATAACCTATTTCACTGAAACAGAGCTGAGCTAGGAAGAGAGGGAGGCAGGAAGGGAGGCTTGTGAATTGTCTGTGCCTGAATGTTTACTGAAATGACCAAGAGTCACACAATCCTTACAGAAAGAATGTATGTGTTTTGAACTATGTACATAAGACACAAAAATATATTGTGTAAAAACCATATATACAGTATTATCAGATCTGGAAACAGTGGCAACAATACTCAAGATAGATAGTTTTAAGAAGCTGTGGACAGTTGCTGTCAGGTTAGTACTTGTAAAGGCAGGACAGAATCATGGTATGGGAAGAAATGCAGAAATACATGAGGAAATACTGTTCAAATTCACTCATGAGAGTTTCAATTGCACTCAGCCTATTAGGCCATCAGTTTTGTAATTCCTAGCCATTTAAACAACCTTGGACATGTTCTGATATGTACAAATGCAAAAGCAGTTAATTTTTTTTTTTACCATATGAAATTGAGAAATGAGGAATTCCTTCCAGTGTGGTGTTTGTTAGAAGACATTGGAAGATGCAGTAAAGACACAGGTTAGAAATACAGTCTGGTTTCATCAAGGGTTGGAAAATTGTGCTTATACCTTATTTTAAAACTTTTTATAAAATATTTTTAGGATCAGTTATCCATCAAATATATTGAATTTGTAAAGAAAACCTGATATTACTATGGAGTATAAAGATTTTATTGTCAGTCATCGCAAATGACCCCATCTCCATTCAAGTCATATGGAATATTCTGCAAGGACTTGCAATGAATTTTGAAACCTTAACTCACCTTATTACAAGAAGCCTTTCATAATTGTAAGTCCACTGAAAATTTCCTATATTGTAATAAATACTTATCCTTCTATAATGACTGCTTTTTATACTTGGCTTACGTTAATATTTACCTTCCATTCATGTGTTTGACAGACTTGGTTATCCAACTGAAAGGCATAGTGTTATACAAAAATAGCAGTTTTAGTCAAGGATTGGAAAAGATCTACTTCTCTTTCATAACAATTGGTAGAAAGAAGTATACTGTAAATGCAGGCTGTGAGCTCATGCTATATGGGGCAGAAGGAAAGGCAGCAGTGGCTCTCCCCAGGCACTATAGGAATTTAGAGCTCATGTTTGCCCCTGCACCAGAGCCAATGCAACAGAAGGAGCCTTCCATTGTTTTACTGTGTCCAGAAGCACAAGAATTTTTTTTGCAGAGAATTGTCCCATCATAAAACAGCTTTCCAAAGTGGCAGAAGTGGGGCACAGAGGTGACAGCACACAGTTGACATACTTTGAAGCTGTCATTTATTAGCGCTAGTGAAGCTACAGGCATAATCTGTATGTAGGGCTGAGGATGTCTGTGAAGATCCAAATAATATAATACTGAGAGAAAGTAAGCATTTGCATGTTGGGCTGTGTTTTTTTTCCTTGAATCCATTGTCAGAGGTAATAGTTTCATTTAGCCCAAAAGCATCCAGGTTTTCATCATCTTAATTATTCCCATGTTTGCCAGTGAAGCAGGCTGATACCAAACTTGCCAGGAGTGGCAATTTCTGCAGCAAGGAGGATGTGCCATAACCCCACATCAGCCCTATGGGCATCCTCTGAGGCAGTACAGATGTGACAAAGAAGGGCTGTGCTTTGATTTCACAAGCTTCAGTTGTTTCCTGCCATCTCTATTAGAAATTAGCATTTTTCGTTTTATGACCATTTTAATTATAGTTTCCCTATTTCAGTTCTACTAAATATGAATGAAGCAGGTGAAGTGTAGCCCAGTTTGAGCATTATACTGTTTAGTGCTGGTTACTATCTTTAGCAGAGGAGCTGGAATTCATTCTCATCTCATTTGCTGAGCGCTCTATCATTAAAGTGTCATTGAGAACTGACACCACTTAATTTTAGCTGCTTTCAATTCTCGTTTGCAGCAAGAATAGCTTTAAATGGAGAGGAGTGCAAATTACAGAGAGAGGGATATTTTTACACCACACTCAGCATTTTATCAAACAAAGCATCCTCACGGGGAATAGGGGACAATACATTATAAAACCAAACTCTCCTCTGATGCTGGTAAATGGGTATTTAATCTTCCTATTGCAGGCGTCCACTCTGATGAGCCTGTAATGAATATACTGCTTGGGACATTATCTGAGCTGCTGTGTTTTCCTATTCCCCGAAATATCCTTTAGTTTTTATTTCGGGTGTGGTCAAAGAATAAGCTGGGGAGCTCAGTTTTTCCCTGCAGATCACTGAGGAATATGTACCTTGTTGCAGGCAAACCAGTTTGGGACATATTTTCCCTTCTGCTATTCATTGCATAATTGCTTTTTCCTCCCAGGGCAGTTTGAACCCTTAGGGGGTTAAGGAAATCACTTACTTGGGATTGTGGCAAATTTTAACCCATTCAGCTTGGCTTCACTGCCTAACTGGATGCAAAATATCCTCTTACACTGCATCTTGAGATATTGCCTTTCTATTGGAAGGTTGGTACTGAGTAGATGCAAGGTTTACCTCTGTTATCTGTTTCCTTTTTTCGTCACTTCTTTTAGGTAAAGGTTCAAGTTTCTAGGTAGCAAATTAATAATTTCTTGGAGTTGAGGCTCATTTGGGGTGAGCAGGTGGATCATAGCAATTCATTTTGATACCAGAAGTACTAATAAATACCTTTTTTTTTTTTTTTTTTTTTTTTAAGAAATGTTAGCATAGGTTTAGGTAAGGATAAGCAGGTATTTGAAGGCATATTTACAATGTTATGAAATTTGGTGTTGATGCCCATAACAGTATCACCCTTAAGGCGGGAGGAATCTGTAGTTCCAAAGAGAGCTAGTAGCTCTGTACTCTGGGGTAAGAAACTCAGGCATTATAAGGATTCACAGAGAAATTGTTGTCCCTGTCAACTTCCCAAATAACCTGTGGAGATGCCACTTGATTGAATTACATATGTATTAATCCAATTTGGGTTATACTTCTTTTTAGAAACTCTGATGATTTTATTAATACTTTTTTCGTGGTGGTTTCACTGCAGGAAGCGCTAAGAGTAATTGTATGCTCACAATAACCTCATTTGGGCATAATATGGGACCATGTGAAGATTTGTGCCCTTCAGGTATTAAAGAGTCCTTAAGTTCATTTTAACAAAATTTTTGCCCAAGATTTTTTTGAGGGTTTCATGTTTATTATGTGGCTTTCCTCTTTTCCTCCCTGCTCAGGTTGCTGTTGAACTCACATGACAGTTACTCGTAGCTATTAATTCCTCTTCCAGGGGGTACCAGTGTCACGTTGCACATGTTGGGGGGGAAGGTGCTGGTGACACGTGCAGCTGTGCAAACACAGCCTGTTTCTTTTTTGGAGAGAAAGAGAGGAGGAAGAGATAAGTGCCATGTCCCTTGACCCAGATGGTGCCAGAGTGAGAAGGTGATGGGTGGGAAAGCTGTGAGGCAGTGTGCAGCTGAGTAATGAAGTGACAGTTTAAAACAGGAGAGAATCTGAAGGGCCAGCCAGGGACTGGTGTTGCAATTAATTCTCCTGGTCTGATATTTCATTGAGTTACTGCATTTTGACTTGATTACTTGACGGAGCATGCTGGGGGTGAAATGATGTGGAGGGATGTTAAGAGTCCAAGTTCAAAGGACTTTCTACTGTCCACTGCTAATTTCTCATCAAACTAAGAGGGGAAAATTTAATTCTGGGTCAGACCTTCCTATGAGAATGAAATAAGACCAGGAGTCAAACTTTGATTTGAGTCTTTTCATTTACAGATATATTTATTTCAACAAACATCACTTTCTCAAGTTGTTTGTTTTGGGTTTTGTTTTTAAAAAGTATTTAAAATGTTTGCAGTCATTGCAATCTTCAGTATTTTGGTCTTAGTATAAGATGTTTTCACCAAGAGAGTTTCATTGTCAGGATTCTCTCTGGCATAATTTTTTGTCCCCTTGAGCTTGCATTTAACACTAGCTCAAATAGTGTTGCTGCATCCCTCTTCCTTGGTCCCTTTAGATTCTTGTGTATCTCATTGAAGTCCTTCTTAAGATCCTCTTTTCCAAACAATACAGACCTACTTTTTCTAAGCTTTCTGACTTTGTAAGACACTTCATTCCTTGTATAATTTTGGACACCCTTAGCATTTTTATGATATTTTCATTATAGAAAGAAAACTAAGACAATACATATAACTCGAAATATATTACCTCTTTTTTTTTTTTTTTTCCTTCATTATTTCCTCTGGTTTAGATAGCATTTGATATCTTTTTTTTTTTAATTCTTGAATTATGGTTTGGTTTATACTATTTTAATTTCTTCTTTAAACAGCTGCCTAGCAGCTGATTCTTAAGAGTTCTGATTCCTGTTGCTGATTCTTAAGAGTTCAACAATGCATCCTCTGACTTGTATGTATTTGTATGACGAAGGATGAGGAAAGGCTGAGGTACTTAATGACTTCTTTGCCTCAGTCTTTAGTAACGGGACCAGTTATGTTGAGGGAATCCAACACCCTTAGGTAGGGGACAGGGTCCAGGAGCAGAATGATCCCCCCCTAGTCCACGAGGAGATGGTCAGTGACCTGCTCCACCACCTGGATGTGCATAAATCTATGGGGCCAGGATGGGATGCACCCACGAGTGCTGAAAGAGCTGGTGAGGGTGCTCACCAAGCCACTTTCCATGATTTATCAGCAGTCCTGGCTGACTGGAGAGGAACCAGCTGACTGGAAATCAGCCAGTGTTACCCCCATATATAAGAAAGGACAGAAGGATGATCTGGGAAATTACCGGCCTATTAGTCTGCCTTCAGTACCGGGGAAGCTGGTGGAAGAGATCAGCATGGGTTCATGAAGGGCAGGTCCTGTTTGACTAACCTCATTTCCTCCTACAACTGGCTGGCATGCTTATTGGATCAGGGAAGGCCTGTGGATGTTGTCTGCCTTGACTTTAGTAAGGCCTTTGACAAGGTTTCCCACAGCATTCTCCTAGAGTAGCTGGCTGCCTGTGGCTTGGACGTGCACACGCTTTGCTGGATAAATGACTGGTTGGACAGCCAGGTCCAAAGAGTTGTGTTCAATGGAGTTCAATCCAGTTGGTGGCCAGTCATGAGTGGTGTTCCCCAGGGCTCAGTGCTGGGGCTGCTCCTGTTTCACATCTTTATTGATGACTTGGATGAGGGGATAGAGTGCACCCTCACTGAGTTTGCAGAGGACACTAAGGTGGGTGGGAATGTTGATCTGCTTGAGGGCAGGGAGGGTCTGCAGAGGGATCTAGACAGGCTTGATCAGTGATTTCCCTTGTTTTGTATTACTCTGACTGTAATCAGATTTGGGTCTCCGTATCACTGCAGTCACACTTTGGATTTGTATTTTTCTCCCTTTGTTTTTAACTCGTCGCATTCAAATTTTGCCCATCCAAAAGACCTTTTTGTTATATTACAGTTTTACATTATCTGCAAAGGTAAGAAGAGGCTGTAGATGATTGGTGTGGCAGGGGGGTCACACCTTTTTGCTTCTTTGCTAAGTGTGTAAAGCAATAAAATAACTCTAAATTGTTGCCACCCCTGAGAATGGAGAGGGGTACTTCTGAACATAGCTGTGAAGTGGAAGTAAGCTGGTCTGGTGTCATCAAGATTGCTGTCAGCAGCAAAATCACCTAAACCTTGTGTATTCAGCCTCTGTTCCTGCTGTGACAGCACAAAATAGGATTGAAGAGACATTTGGCCATGGACGAGGTACAATTTCAGACTAGCTCAAACAGCAGACAGTCATAACTTAGGTCATCAGAGCATACTTTATAGAAGAAAGGAATGCTGGCTTTTCACTACAAAATGTTAGTAAAAATCAAGTAGTTCTTAAAATAAAAATGTGCCAGTGTGTTTGATGGATAAATGGGACTAAACTTGAAACTGAACTTGAGTTTAAGACCTGTGTCTGAACCTTAAAAAGTTCCTAT
>NC_067284.1:66266939-66309439 GCF_020740795.1 Apus apus
GCTCTTTGCTAGTACACTGATGTAGTCGCTCCATCATAGAATGACACTAGGTTGGTCAGGCAGGACCTACTCTTTGTGAAGCCATGTTGGCTGTCTCTAATTACCTCCCTATCCTCCATGTGTGTTAGCGTGGCTTCTAGGAGGATTTTTCCAGGCACAGAGGTGGGGCTGACAGGTCAGTAGTTCCCAGAGTCCTTCTAACCTTTTTAAAAATGGATACAATGTTTCCCTTTTTCTACTCACCAAGGACTTCGCCTGAATGCCATGACTTTTCAAAAATCATGGAGAGTGTCTTAGCAAGTACATCAACCAGTTCCTTCAGGACTCTGAGATGCATTTCATCAGGCCCCATAGGCTTACATATATTCAGGTTCCTCAGGTGGTTGCAAACTTGATATTCTCTTACAGTAGGAGGAACTTTGCTCCCTCTGTCCCTGCCTCATGGTTCTTCAGCTCGAGAGGTGTGGGAAGAGAGGTTGCCAGAGAAGACTGAGGCTGAGTATGAAGTTGAATACCTCAGCTTTCTCTCCATCTGTTGTTACCAGTTTGCCAGTCTCACTCTTCAGGGCACTTATGCTTTCTTTGACCTTCCTTTTCTGGCATACCTGTAGAAGCCTTTCTTGTTACTCTTATAACCCTTGCTAAGTTCAGCTTCAGCTGCGCCTTAGCCTTCCTGGCCCCATCCCTACACAACCAGGCAATGTTCCTGTACTCCTACCAGGATACCTGTCCCTGCACTGCCTGTGCATTTCCTTCATGCCCCTTAGTTTGACCAGCAGGTCTCAACTCAGCCGTGCCAGTCTCTTGCCTTCCTTTCCTGAGTTCTTACACTTGGTGATCGAGACCCCATGTGCTCTATGGAAAGCCAGCTCTGTTCTGCTCCCTTGTCCCTGAGAGCAGTTTCCATTGGGATCCTATTGACTAACTCCTTGAAGAGCTGGAAGTTTGCTTTCCTAAAATTCAGAGTCCTGACTTTACTCTTTGCCTGATCCATATCCCTCAGGACTGTGAACTCCACCAGTGCATGACCACTGCAGCCCAGGCTGCCTCCAATCTTGACATCACCAATTGGCTTTCCTGCGTTGGTGACGATCGGTTCAGTGTGACATCTGATAGGGCTATCTGTTACCTGGTTTAAGAAGTTATCCTCAATGCACTCCAGGAATCTCCTGGATTGCCTACAGCTTGCCATGAGTGAGCTGTATTTAACATGTAATGTTTCAGCTGTGGCCTGTTTTTATATGAAAGTAGCGATACTCAATTGCATAATGCCAAGAACCATTTAAAAACTCTCCATCAGATATAAGAAGTATTATGAAAAAAAAAAATTAAAAGTCACAGTTTTTGGCAATTGTTCTATAAAAGCATAGTATTTATTTATTTACTTAGATATCTGTTTCTAAATGAAGTAGAGTTAGAGAGACTTGAAGGTAAAGAAGCCTGAATAAATATTGAAGCTTGTCAGGGCATATTGCAGAGCTATCTATAATTTGATAATGTGGGAGTAATTGTGTTTGATCATGGAGTTGCATTCAGTATATCATTATATTTTCCAACTGTGACTTAACTACATGGGACCTGAAAGGTCCACTTTCAAACCTAACGTATCTCCATGAAATTTTTGGGTTCCCTTCCCTTCTCTTTTTTTAAAGAGATATTATGCCTCTGGGGGATGGACTCATGACATACTTCTTGAAACAGGGAAATTCTTCTACAGCCCCTGGACAGGGTAAAGGATATGACAATGAGAACAAAGAATTTTTTTCTAATGTTTGTTATATTTCTATATTTTTACACTGTCATCTCTAATGTGTATTGTGAAAGTCTGCTTGATATGTTGTTATCAATTCCTTACTATAGCATATGGTATGGTGAGATATCAGGTTGATGACATGGAAAATGTAACACGTAACTTAACACTTTCTCTGTCCTGAACTTGTTATTCCAACACCTTAGAGACACCAGCTGATCTAATACTGAGTATTGTATAGATGTCCATAGGCTTAGCTTCTCTTTTGTTCTTTTCCAAATCTTTCAAATTTCACATATGTATGTCTCTGTTTGACTGTCTAAATATTTTGTGTACACTGTTTTTCCACCAAATGGGTCTGCCATTCATCATATTTGTTTAAGATATCAAATAACTTTCCATTCAGCTATTTTTACATGTATACATACCTCATAAGAATTAAAGTGAACAGCCTGAGATCTTACTGGTTATTTCTTTGTTATAATAGATTGTATTTAATTCTAGATGGTTTTCTAATGGAGCCAGGTAATCTTAAAAATATTGTTAAAGATTTAAAGTTGCTGTGGGATTTTTCTAGTGGTGGGGAATATCCTCTTACAGTGAAAATAGCATTGCAGCAGTAAAGATTACATTCTAATACATACAAGCAAGAGAGAATGTTCTAATTGTATAGACTTCTTGAAATTCCTAACCTTTTAATCCAATATAACTCTTTCTTAATGCATGTCCTGATTTTTCATTGCTGTTTAGTTCTGATGCTGTGGATGTTACTCATTTTTATATACTAGCATGTTAAGGTCTTGGTAAATACTGTGCGCCAAGTCAACATGTGTCAATAGCCAAATTAGAAGAAATAGAAATATCATAAACTGATTAAAAAGGTCATTGTGGAATTGCAAGTATGAAATGTAGACCAGCAGGAGATAGTTTGTATTTTCAGCCAATAGAGCAGGATATTGATAGTGGATTTCTCCATAGTTTTACCATGCTTTAACAATATATGCAAGAGAAATATCTGTATCATTTAGCCTTCATTTTCTAATTCAAGTGTTTATTTTTGTGACAATCTGTCTCTTTTAAAGTATTTGTTAAAATACCAGAAGGACCTCTGTTGAGTCTGTTTCACCATTCTGAGCTATACAGGTGTGTTTTACAGAAGAGTATTTGTTCCTGGCAAACTGCAAATAGCATTCAAATAGGATTTTAGAAATTGAGCGCTCTGTCCCAATTCTGCAACACTCACTTGTTTTGAGGCAACATGTTTTCCTGCAAAGACATGTTGCTTTGCTTCAAGTTATTTAAGTCCAGGTGCCTCCTTGGAAGAAGTCTTCAGAAGAAATCTGTTTTGCAATTGGTTAGTCTAAGGCATGAAATACTAATATTAACAGATCACAAACAGCTTTTCTCTCTTTAAAAGAAGTTAAAGTTCATGTTGTTATCTGATGCACTTCCAAATCTCTGAGGACTCAAGCAGGAAATAAAGGTGACAGAAACAGGCTTATTTCCCTCAAGTCGTTTCCTCATTCAACCCTGTTTACCCTCAGGGTAGTACAGATAAAGCACAGGGTCATTTTTAATTGCATCTGGATATCTGAAATTAAGTTCTAGTACAGAAAGAATCAGGTATTACTTTTTTTCCGGAGAAGAGAGTCAGAGGAAATGCTTATCTTCCTACCTGTGTCAGACGACTGCATTAGCACAAAATGAATCCAAAT
The DNA here is from genome assembly GCF_020740795.1 of Apus apus. Classification (NCBI taxonomy): domain Eukaryota; kingdom Metazoa; phylum Chordata; class Aves; order Apodiformes; family Apodidae; genus Apus; species Apus apus. The sequence continues at coordinate 66,270,405 of NC_067284.1, forward strand.
CTGTAGTCCCTTGGATGTTGTGATGCATTTGAAAGCAAGTTTGACATAAAGAGAATCCTTAATTAACTATATGTCCTTAGGGAGTTTGCCAACACAAAGTGGCATGGTTATTCTCAGAACATTTTGTTGCTCGATGCATGTTATTTTCAGTTTGAGTTGGTTTTGCATTGATGTTTCTGGTTAGAATTTATTTATTTATTTATTTTTAACTTTTTTTAACATGGTGATATATCATCCAAGGTTCTTGCTTTTCAGCAGTGTACTTTATCTGGTATTTTTGTAAGGGAAAATTATTCATCTGGTAACTCTTTTTATTTGAAGTTATTGTACCAGAAAGCTTCCTTGCAGCCTACTCATTCTCTTGACAAACTGGAGAATTTTGACAGCAGAATACAGTATTTTCTGGTAAAAAGAAGGGGAAAGCTAAATCTATAAACAAGTTAACTTTTGTATATATTCATTAGAATTTTGTTAGTCTAGTATTTTCAATTTAATTTTTTTTACTATATATATATATACTATTATACTATATATTATACTATATATATACTATAGTATATATATCCTATATATATATATACTAGTAGAAGGAAACAGTACAAGTGTGATTTGGGCTTTTTTTAAAAGGTTCTACTTATAATCTTGCTTGGGCTCAGTGCTTTCAGTACACTCTCCAATCAGCATCCAAATACAAAATGTTAAGAATCAAGCTAGTGCATAAAAGCAATGTTTTCTGGGGGAAGACATGCCACCTGCAGATGCCAACAGAAATGGGGAGAGGAATGCTAAAGCCCCATGAAGTTCCTAGCCTGTCTTGTGTTGAAAGCTTGAGAATGGAGAATGAAAATTCTACGGGATTTTATCTTTAAATGTGCAGAAGGTGGTAATTGTTTTACATTTAGATCTGACAATTTAAAAAGAACACATAGATTTTTCAGAATTAAACGTTTAAGAAATGACAAAGACATAGCTGAGAGACATTTTAGACCAATTTTCATAGTGAATCTCTTTTAGACATAGTTGTTTGCATAATTACCTCAAAATATAAATATCTAAGTATAGATATGCATTTACGGTTGCTGCAACTGAATATGCAATACCTGACAATAGACAGACCTTTGGAAGTGCATTAATATTTGCAATAAAAATTCTTTTACATAAATGGAAGTATTGTCATTCCATATATGTAATTAAAACATACTTATTTTAAGACAAATCTTGTTTATTTTTTTACTATTTCGAGTAGTTAGTAAGCCTTTCCTCTTATGTAGCTGAACATGCAAGAAACCTGTAGCAAAGACCAGCTTTTTCCATAGTAGGTAAATATCAGGACTGTGTTCTTCCTGCATTTAATCACTTACCAAAGCTGTTTATAGTATCTTGTATTCCTGTGCCAGGGTCAGACAGTTATGTATTAAGTATGGGAAAATTTATTCCACACCTTCCCCACTGCTGAAGTAGAATGCTTCTGTGGGAGCCCTTACCTGCTTACCCAAGTTAGCAATTAAGGAGATTTTTCATATTTCATTCCCTTCCTCTCCCATTTCTTCTATCTCCTTATTTTTAGCTATGGACTAATAAAATTCAGTAGTCCTAAAAATGTTTGGGGGGGGGAAAGGAAATGTGTGATTTTCAATTAGACATGTTTAATCTGTTTGCTAGAGCAGGATTTAGGATATTTTGGCACTGGGTATGTGCCATTTAAAGCTGTATTTGCATGGCTAGAAAACTCATAGTTTTGCATGCACTTTAGGATTACTACTATTGGTTAAGAAGAGAAAAAAGGAAGACCCAAGGAATTATACACCAGTCAGTCTCACCTCTGTGCCTGGCAAGATCATGGAGAAGATCCTCCTGAAGGCTCTGCTAAGGCACATGGAAAACAAAGGGGTGATTGGTGATAGTGAACACAGCTTCACCAAGAGAGATTTGGGGCTGTTTAGCCAGGAGAAGAAAAGGCTCTGAGGCGTCCTTGTAGTGGCCTTCCAGTATCTGAAGGAGGCCTACAGGAAAGTTGGGGAGGGACTTTTTACAAGGGCTTGTAATGAAAAGACAAAGGGTAATGGATTAAAGCTGGAGGAGGGGAGATTTAGGTTAGATATTAGGAGGAAATTCTTCAGTGTGAGGGTAGTGAGGAAAGCTGTGGAAGCCCCATCCCTGGAAGTGTTCAAGGCCAATCTGGATGGGGCTCTGAACAACCTGATCTAGTGGGAGGTGTCCCTGCCCATGCAGGGGGATTGGAACTTGATGATCTTTAAGGTCCCTTCCAAGCCAAACAATTCTATGATTCTATGATAATGTTTAGTCAAGCTTCAGTAGATTTTGAACAGCTTCACAATACACCATCTACTAGCACGGTTTCCTTCAGCACAAGATATGCTTTTCTATTCCTTGGTAGGTGTCTCAGAGGAAAGCAAAATAAAAGCATTCTCTCTCTACATTGGACTGTTTCTTTGGTGAAGACTCTAGCATCAGACTGCAGACAGTATTTTAATTGATCTTCTGCATCTCTCCAAATAGTTACGTTTTTGTCACATGTACCCTGGTCTGTTTCTATTTTGTACAGTGTAATTTATTTGCTTTCACATTATAAAGCAGATACATAAGACTGAACCCCTTTCCTATGAGAAACGTATCAGTTCTTATAGGCTGAAATGCCTAGTGACCACCTCTCCTACCTCGGAATAGTCTAGGGAATAATAGCAGTCTTCTGGAGGTGGCACTGGTAAATACTATTGAGTAAAAAGGAATTTGTCAATCAGTTCTCCTATGAAAACAATCTTTTAGTTAATGAATATCTTCTAGAGTTTTTAAATCACATGAAGGTTGAGGAGACTAATTTGGCAGTGCTTAGATATCTATAGTAAATCCTAAAAGCAAAAATGCAATTTATGACATTGGACACAAAATTAGTGTCAATGATGCAAATACATGATGCAAACAAAAATATATATAGTCTTCCTAGAGCTTCTGCAGATTAAATTGTTTGGATACTTGTATATATAGACTTCAAACACAAATGCTTCTCTTTAGACACTAAAGTAAAACCAATCTATTTTCTCAGGTAGAGAAAGCATGAGAAAAATTGAAGTTTGATAAGCTTTGGTGAAGTTTTTATTTGTACTCTACAAGGGCAATCTAATTAGATTGATTATGTAACTTTCTAGCATTATGCCAGAAAGGTCAAGGAACTATGATAGGTCATCCTTTTATGTGCAGCTGTTATGCCTGTTTATGTTACTCCAAATGTTTTTGCCCTAAATAGGCTAGAGGGAGCTTCTCTGTAAGTACAGCAAATAGTCACCTGAGTGATTCTGTCATTCTTTCAATCTACTAGAGCATCACTTATGATGCGTCATGTAGGGCAACTGGAAAAGCCAAAAGAATGTCTTATGTCAAATAAAAATCCTAGATCAAGTTTAGAGCTTCATTCTTTCCAAAGTATTACAACTAAGTGTAATGGCATTTGACAGTATTGACAGTTTTTATATGACTTCTTTCAGCTAACTCAGCATTCTGAAAAAATAAAGTGTTCTCCCTTTGTGATTGAAAGGGTTAAATAGTACCAATTCATTACCACTCACAAAAGGATTTATTTTTTTCTCATAAATCAGTTTTATTCCACATTTTTATTATTCCCTTGGGTCAGCTGCTCCAATTGAAATCAATACAAGTGCAAGTGACACAATCAATCTAGATATTTGATTATGGATTTGAGACTCCCAGTTCTGCTCTGTGTGTTTAGCTAGTCTCCTTCTGATAGTGTCCCTGGAGAATGGAAAATTCTTATTGGCATCCATGAATTATGGGCATAGATTCAGAAACCAGATACTGTGATAATCTCCATTTATGTACTGCTGCAGCTAAAGAAAGAATGTTCTAACCATGGAAAAACAGATGTGAAGGTTTTAAAGCTAACGATTTCTGATTTTTTTAAAATAAACTTTATAAAAAGTCTCATAATTTGTTTCTAAAACAAACAAAATTGATTACATAAATTACTAAGTGGTCTATCATCAGCTTATCATCACAAGTACAGCAAACATTTTTGCCATTTGGTGCGTTATGGTCATTTATATGCAATGTATTGTTATGCCTCTTGGAGTACTAAAATGTGCTGTAACACTTCTCCTGTTCATGTTGGGATAAGAGCATCTGAACACTGGAACATAAGTTGGTTCTATCCATGGAATGCTTTCCAGAGTTGGGTAGCCACACCCTATTTTATGATTTCTTTAGGTCATGGACTGAGTTCCTTTAATGTGCCCCTACAATACTTAGTACAGTGTGCAGGGGGGTCCGGGACTGATGCCACTTGGTGCTGTTGCAGCAAAGTGAGTCACAATCTAGATGGTTATACCTACAGCAGAGACCTAACACTGTACTGAATGCACTGTTTTAACTGAAAGGTCTAAATGCAACACACTCAGTTGCAAGACTCATTGAACATTTCTTTGTTTATGAAAGAGTAATGAGAAAACATAAAACAGTAATTTGAATAAAAAAGTTTTGTCCTGACAGTTTCATCTATAAATACAGAGTTTTTAAGTTGAAAGCCCCACGGCATTGAACTGGAAGCTCAAGAGGGTAGATGAGACCACACACTAAACATTCTTCTCTGCCTGCCGTCATGAGAGAGCCTAATGTCAGCTGCAGTCATTAACTATCCATGGGGTCTGTGCTAACTTTCTTGTATTAGCTCCCCCATCAAGCTGTGGGCTTTATTCATATTTCAATATGTAGAATTAATGAGCATATAAATGCACATTCCTTTGTGTTTGTAACATTAATGATCACTTATTTCTACTGACAGGAACATGCTTTCATCGTAATGATTAGCCCTGCTTTGCCTTAGGGTTCTTGAAGTATTCTGCAAATGTTCATAGAATCATAGAACAGCTGAGGTCAGAGAGCACCTCTAGACATCACCTAGTCCAAACCTCCTTCTCTTAGCAGGGTCAGTTGGAGCACATTGCCCAGGACAGTGTCCAATTGGTTTTTAAATATTATCAAGGATGGAAACTCCAAAGCCTCTCTGGGCAACTTGTTCCAGTGCTTGGCCAAACTTGAAGTAAAAAAGTTTTTCTTCTTAGGTTTAAATAGAACTTCTTGTGTTTTTTGTATGTTCCGATTGCTTCTAGTTATGTTGCTAAACATTGCTGAGAAGTGTCTGCCTTCTTTATGCCTTCGCATCAGATATTTGTACACATTTATAAGATCCTCCCACCTCCAGGCCTTCTGTTCTTGAGGCTAATCAATCTCAGTTGTCTCAGACTTCCTTTGTGTGACAGATGCTTCAAGCCCTGAATGATCTTTGCATGGACTCCACTCCATTAAGTCCATTTCTGGCTTGTACTGGGGAGCCCAGAACAGTACAAGCACTCCAGATATTTTTCACCAGGGCTGCTGAATAGAGAGGTGGAATACCTTCCTTCGACCTGCTAGACGGTGTTCCTCCTAATGCAGCTCACAAGGCTATTAGCCTTCTTTTTCCCAAGGACTCATCGCTGGCTCATTTTCAGCTTGTCGTCCACCATGACCTCTGTGTCTTTCAAGGCAGGAAAGCAGCTTCCCAGCATCAGTGCCCAGCCTGTACTGGGGACCAGCTCAGAGTGACAGACAGAATGTTCAGCATATGTTCAGCATTCTGTACAGCTCAAGACAGTCTAAGATAGCTGTACCAAATTTAAGTATGTGAAAAGTCATAGAAGGCACCATTGCCTGTTTGAAAGTGAAGGAAACTGAGCTGTAAAAGAAAAAATTCAAGTAGTGCAATCAGAAACTATGTCTTTGAGCTTTCAGATTTCTGCAGGATATCACCGTAAGGGCTTCATCTTGTACCTTGTTCTTTAAATATGTTTTTTGTTTTGGTTTTGAGTCTTAAAACTAAAGACTTCTTTAGTTACCTGGGAAAAAGGAAAAAGCTAAGGTTTTTCAAAGCAGGTAATGGGAATAGTTCATTAATTACAGAAAAAGGAGTATTTTGGATTTATAGTTTTACAAATTTGCCACAGTGCTTTAACGTTATCTATCTTGCCTCATTCAGCAACTATGAGAATGAAGGTTTCCTGTGATGAGAAAGATTTTAAGTTTTGGGCTTGGTTTGATGGACCGAGACCTTGATATGTCCTTAGGAGCAATGTATCTGTCCACTCAGAACCAGAGGAACAAATAGTGGTTCAGGAGACAGAGGAGCAAAACTAACAGTGTATTCATCTGAAAAAATACCCAACAAAACAGAAACCCAAACCACAAAAAAAGGCCTCACTGCAAAACATGCTAAACACCCCTCCCCCCTAACAATGCTTTGCTGAAAAGAGGAGTGTGGCATCAATGCATAGAAACCCCTTCATAAGATCAGTGTAACGATTGGGATGACATTCGGAAACATTACAAAAATTATTACAGTGCTTAGGAAAAGAGAGTCACCAGTAATGTCAGGGAAAGATTTTTGGCTGGTTTTAATTGGAATAAATGAACTAATGGAAAGTCAAGTTTGTTTTTTTTTTATTCTGAATACTACGCTAGAAACAGTGAGGGAGAGAGGTAGAGAAGAAAAATCTTAGCTTGGAGGAGAATAGTAGCTTGTGTGGAACGTAATGAGGCTGAAGAACAGGCAAAACTAATGGACAAAAGAATGTGCTTACCTAAGAAGTGGCATTTGTATTCACAGAATTTCCCCTAGAAAGACTTGGTGCCAGAGAGCCAGAGGCAGGGACTGATGCTCAGTGAGGACGAACAAGACAAATGGAAAGATGGGGAAAGGGGGGAAGAAGTGAGTTCTTCTTTCATTTTTGTTTTGCTGTTCTGACTAATTCTGCAGCCAAAGATAAGATGCTTAACCTCTGTATGCTCACACACATACAAAGCAGGCATAAAAATAGGTGTAAGTTTTTGTGCTAGTTAAGTGAGTGATCTTTGTATCATTCTTTAGATCCTTGTATGAACTGTTCATTGACCTGGATTTTTGCTACCTTTATTCTTTGAGTAGTCTTCTATAGTGGGCTTAGTTGTGCTTCTATCTGTATGCATATTGTGGAGAAATGTGCTCTCTAATGCAGACGTTATCAGGACCTGGACGTACATAATGGTAACAGCATACAGACTTGTAATCATTTTTCAGAGCATGACACAAAGCCTTAAACTCTCCCCAAAAATACCTTTTACTATGTAGTAGCCCATAATATATGGTGAATTTTTGTGATTAAAGCCTTCTGTTATCTTGAAATAGCAATCTTGAAATAAAATATTTGTGATTATAAGACTTCAGTGTTTCAGGCCTAAGTACCTTTTAGGTGGAAATCTCTTTGCATTTCACAAATTATGTTCCTGTAATATATGACTTAAATTCAGACAAATCTGGGGGTAAGATTAGAAGTCAGACAATTTCTAGGACACTGAAATAGAAGAGGAAGAAATGCTCTGTTTTACAAATGCAGTTCAGTTGTTGAAGTCCTAAAAGAATATGAACAGAAAGTATAAGGAAGGCAATTTTCGACTCATATGTCCTGTATAATGACAGCAAGCTCTTGATGGTTAGGGAATGAAAAACACATGAGCTCCCAGTAAAGTTTTCCGCTAGCATGGCCTCCTTGCTTCCTGAAGTCAGCAGCATAGCTGTGTGAGTGTTTTTGTGATTCCAACACATTAGACTGGTTATTTTTAAACTTATTATTTTTATAATGACAAATCAATAGTAGTAATACAACTATTTGGTAATTTGGAAAAGATTGGCCAGGCATATGAAACATGAGTTTTTACTATTTGATACATAGACAGGAAACATTTCAATTTATTACCTTTTTCCTTAAAAGTGTTCGTTTTGGTTCAGTTGGGAACAGTACCTTTAAATGTGGCAAAGTCTGGAAAAAAAAAAGCAATTTTAAAATGTGAGATGAATGTGATCAGTTTGTATTATTTCTTTTTTCCATTGCAGTCTTTGTCATGAGAATGGTTTCATGTTGTACCATTTCCTATGCTCGTTACAACCTTTGTCACATGAATAAGATATCAGAACGCTAATGACTAATATACAGTATTCTGTGTCTGCTGATACTATACTGTACTACTGTGACCTTTGCAATATTATGTATTCTGATTGGCTGTCCATTTCACCTCTTCCCCACAAGTTAATAAGGCTGTAAAAAGGAGAGAACTTGAAATGGCCAGCCAGTCAAATTACAGAATATTGAAAAGGTCAGAGCAGTACAGCACACAGAAAAAAATTACGGAATATATGAGGCATTAAAATTATTGTGACAATGATTATAACAAGAATGGAAAAGGATACCCATTTATGTTATTTCAATCTAGTGAACCCCATAGGATGATGGACCCAAGACAGCAGTAATTTACGCACCAGTGACCCACTGGAGCTTTATTCACCTATTTACGGGGGTACTCAGTAACAGGAGTGCATGTCTGCTCAGGAGCCCACTGCGAAGTGTCCACCCAAAAGCAAGGAACCTTCAAACACAAATACTCACCAGCTAGAGTGCTATGTGAAGCTTATCACTTTCAAAAAATTATTTTGAATGAAATATGTATTTGGGTATCTTTTTAATGTAAGCATGTTTTATTATTTGACTTTATATCAAGTGTACATAGTTTTTATGTATATGGATATCCTGTAGCCCTAATTTCTTCATTTGAATAATGTTTTCCTGAAAAACCGAGATACTTTCATCTGGTTTAAATTGGGAATAAACCTGATACAGCACAGCTTTTTCTTAAATACCAGACTTAGTTGAAGAAGTCCCTCAGAAATACTGGGGGAAATACAGAGAACCTTATGAGCAGGAAAGCTAGTAAAAGAACAAAACCGTCACAATGCAAAAATGTGGAAAGATTAAGGAGCATGGCGAAGCCTTTCATGTCTGTGAAGAATTCAATCTTTTTTGAGAGGTTGTAGGAGATGGTGGCTCTGAGCCCCCTTCCATCTGAATTTGTCTTCTGGTAAGGGTACTTGCATGCCTGTTGAAGGACATGGTGAGCCAGTTCTAGGAGTTTGTTGTCTGCCTCCTTAGTTTGTGTTAGCTGTGTTTTGAGGGGATCTTGCCTGTTGGAGCACTGCTGACTATTCATGGCAGGCGTTATGAGGCAGATGTGTGCAGGAATAAGGAAGTATTCTGGTAGAAACCACTTTTCTGAAGTAAAACGATGTTTCAGGACTTTACCAATGTCTGATGCAGCTGCTATTTAGGTCTGTGGCAGACTTGCTGGTAGCCTACAGTAGGACCTGTCAGCAGAATGGAAAGGAAACACACAAATGAAAAATTGAAAAAGAGAGGCCTCATCCACTTATACTCACAAATTGGGTCCACACTGGAGCAGCAATGGCACCGAGTGATATGACAGGGTTATCGCCATATCACTTACTCTCAGGCTGAACCTATGTGCCTGCATTTTCCAGCCCACTGAAAGCAAAATTTAAGCACTGAGAAGTGGCAAAGCCGACTATTGCAAGTCATCCCCAACAAGACCTGCATTTAAAAAATGTTGTTCCAATATTTTACTTGCCAGTAGCAGTAAGTTGCTTGGCTGGCAACTGCAATTAAAGCCTTTTTTTCTCTGTAAAATTCAGGTTAGGAAACTTGCAGGTGTTCCTCAGTTTTTTATTAAAGGCAGTGAGAAATTTTGAACTGCTATGTTGTCTAACTCATTGTAAATTTGCAAGTTCATTTTTGAGCTGAATAAAATGCTTATGTAATTACATACTTCTCCTAATTATTGAGTAATTATATACTTCTTATAATTGCCGAGTAATCACTCTGCTATAACCAGAATTTAATGTTACAACTAATTGTATAATTACTGTATATTAATGTTGTTATCCAGGCAACTTGGAATAGAGTCTTACCCTTTTAATTCCTTCTGTGTTATACAAAAATATATTTTGAAAAAATATAGTAGAGTTAGCCTTTGGAAGAAAGTTTAATAGTGTAATAGAAGTATCCACAGAAGAAGTATGTGCTTTCATTCTGGGCTTCAGTGGATGAGAATAAAAATATTACCATGTTAAAACTACTGTAGATAGAAAAAGTTGAGTTTTCTCAGGAACCAGTCACATAAATTGCTGTTAGAGATCCTACCTTTCTGCTTGAAGTTGGAATCTATCCTATGTGCCTTAACCTGTCAACACTGGATTGTTAAGCTTTCCTACACATTACAGGTGAAACGTTTCTAAAATGCATCTCTTTTCACAACCAGCCAAGTCCTTGGGTGTTTCATGTTAGTGTGACCTTAGGAATGTATATGTCATTTGACCACTTTTAAGGGCTTTATTTTCGTTAATGAAACAATAGGTGCATGTAACATTCACCTATTGTTTGTTGGGCCTTGCAAATAGCAAGTTGCAGGCTGCCGGATGGTGCATAGAAAAACTCTGATAGATAATGAGAGAAATGGCTGAGTTTCTTGGGTACATAAGAGTAATCTCAGAAAAAATAACTTTACCTCTGAGGAACTGATATGTCTGTACATGGATTGCGTAAAGCATGTTTGTTCTTGCATAAGAAGCTTTGCCTCTATTGCTGTTTCTAAAAGGGTGTCTCTCAGGCTAATGTAAAACTCAGTGAAATCCAAAATAAACCAATCAGGTTTCATGAAATTGTTTTACATTACACGATTGCGGTCTGTCTGGACAGTCTGGTGCTATGGCCTGGTGTATTCCAGGTAGAATTTGAGCAATGAGGAACTAGGCTACAAGGAACATTTATACAAAAAGTTGTATAAAACTCTGCCTTCTCAAAACCTCAGAAAGCAAATTTGCCATGTATTACCAGCATAATAATGAAAAACACCCTTTGTGCAGCTCTATGGACATCAAAATAGTGGGATGGCTTGGAATTGTACTGTAAGTGTATCACAGACTGCTTATAGGAATCCCAAAATGAGAAGGAAGTCCAGATCACTCATTCAGGGTGAAGTGTAATGAGAGCGTGACTGGAACGTACTGCATATTCACATGTTCGTGCACATCATAGAAAGACGGAATATTTTAAAAACTACCTTAAGGTGTAATAACATGACTGTTTTAGCAGTTCATTTAAAACTTCCGTAAAATTGAGTAAACCCAATGAGTTTCACTGAAATTAACTAACAGAAAATTTCTAGGGTTTTAAAAATTCTATCTTATTTAGATTTTGTAGAGGACTCAGAGGTGAGTATTCATCTTCTGCCTGTCAAAATACCTTAATTAATTTAAGATCTTTTTAATGTCTATATTCTGTTTAGTCTCATTCTTATACCTGTGGCCATGGACTTCTGTGATTCTGCTGTTGTTTGTAATGCAGAATTTCCATCAACTTCAATGTGAGACCTCTCCATGGCATGATGGATAGTAGTAATAATATTAATAATTTATATAGCACTTCATATGTTCAAAATACTGGATAATCTTTACATGAGATCAGCTTTCCTCAGATATGTGAGTGAAATCTTCACTGAATAAAAAAAAGAAATCTTTACTTGACATACCATTTTAAAAAAATATATTTTCCAGTCTTACTCATCAGGTATTTTTGAAAGGTTTATTTCGTTATTTTTCTAGGTTAGAATATTGTCTTATCTTGAGTTTGAGATCTTAAACAGGTTGTAAAGGAATGTAGGTTGTTGTGGTGTCCTCTGTGTCCATGTGGTCCTCTGATGATTTCAGCTGATAAAGCAAGTACTTCAAATCCTTATATTATCATTGAGAGGACTGCAGGCCGTGCTGGAAAGCATGTGTTTCTTACTGCATAGGACTAATTCTTACGTATGCAGTGGAGTGAGCTTATAAACTCATAAAGTAAGTATTTTTTCTGGTGAATTCCAGAAGTGCTACCAGTCTTTCACAGGCGTAAGTCTTAACCTTAATGGTTTGAATTAGCAGTTACCACAGAAGTGTTCTAAAGATGAGTAATCTCTAAAAACTGGCTTCTGTCTGCAGCCAGCACTCAGCTTTGCAACTGCAAGGTTGGTTCATTTAGTTTTTGGGTTTTAAAAGTACCACAAAATGATGGTGAAAGGAGGAGAAAATGGTGAATAATATTTGTTTCTTCCAGATAGGCCATCTTCCAGTGTTATTGGTATCAATGGTGACTTTCATTTGAAAAGAAATTACTTGGTTTCTAAAGACAGTGAGTTGTAGCAGATGCAAGGTCTAACATTTGTTCTTCTTCCCTTCCCCCCTCTTTTTTTTTTTTTCTTTTTTTTCTTTTTTTTTTCCGTAACAGCTAATGCTAATTATTCTATTGTAAATGATACTCGGATGTTATGCAACAGCAAGGAATCCAATGTATGGGTACCTATTAAAGGACTGATTCCATTTTCTAACTACACAGTGCAAGTGAAGGCTTCCAACAGCCAGGGCAGCTTGATAAGTGACGCTATAACAATAGTCATGCCTCCAGGAGGTAAGTATGAAAAAATGCTTTTTCTGTGCATGTAACAATTACACAAATACTCTGCTGAACAAAATGTTATTTATTATTGCAACTGAGGACTGGAAGTTCAGACGAATATGTTTGCATTAGTAGTTCTCACTAACAAAATTGTTCTTTTCAGCTTCTAATTTGTCACATTGCTCAATTTAAGAACTAGAGAATGAAAACAGGTAGTTGTATAGATAACGCATTATGTAGGTGAGAAATGCATGATATACTTAAACTTTTTTCAGTGAATGGTGTTGTATCCTATCATGGATGGCTAATCTAATCTAAGAATATAGAGTCACAGTACTTTGTAATCTGTTTTAGAATAAAAGTCATAAGTGCTGGCAAAGAGCACTTACGAGGTAGACTTAGAGAATTTGTTTAATAATAGTAATATAAACCACTGGTAGTATGTTGTGCCAGAATCCACGTACTCGTGTAGCTGTAAGGAAGTCAGTTGCAATGTGCTGATCTACAGTGATTTGGGCTCTAAATCACTTTTCGATGTTATTTTCATAAAAATTTGAAATAAGAGATTTGAGCAAATACTCCCTGAACATTGGCTATATATGTATTTTATATTTTATTTAGTGAAAGCTTAAATTTTTAACTGATGTATAAGTGTGTTCCTTTTGCATTCTTTTTTTCTTGGAGGTCATAGTGCATTAGCTTTTGTTGAATAAATGCCAATGGAAACAATTAATTTAAGGCAATTTATAATTCTAAAGTGAGACCCTAACAAAACTTGATCTTGAGAGATGTATAGGTGTAGCTGATGAGAAAGAAAAATGTAGAGTGAAATATATATAATTTGAAAGTAAAAAAAAAATCCCCCATTAACCTCACAGCTCAAAACCACAGTTACTCTTGGAACATTTTGCTTGCAAACAGATGCATTGGTTTGGGGCCAAAACAACAGAAAGAATTCTGAAAAGTGAATAAATCAAATGCAGAGTTTGTATGACAGTTTACCAAGTAGAACAGAAAAGTTAAATTCCCAGCACATCTTATACTTTTCCAATTCGATTGCCAAATCATACCTAATATTAATAAATATACATTGTTCTATAGTAATACAACCAGATCTGAGTTTTAGTGCTGCTTTCAGCGTGAGCAGTAAGACACTAACATTTCTAATCCCACTGTCACACTTCAATTTTGTGTGTAGAAATAAGAAAATCTGGTAGTGAAAGTTTACCAAATGAGAAGGTAAAGGATCTTTAAAGACAGGCAAGGATGTGCACAAGTTTATGACAGCCATTAAGATACACTTTCTTTCATCATTAGATTGTTGTTGATTACAATTAGAAAACTTATAGCTTTGAAATTATCTTTTTTATGACCTTGTGGTAGTTTAAAAGCAATACCTCATTGATTAAATAGGTTTTACTTCATGCTTCCTTTTAGTTAATGATCTGAAAACATATTATCCTGATTTACACATAAAATCATGCTGAAAAGCATGTGGCATTCACTAGGATACGTGTGTTTAAGTAGAATTAAATTAGCAGTGAGAGTTATTAAAGACATCTTCCATACTATTGTCCAGTGGACTGTGATCTGTAGTGAAATGAATAATAAATGAAGCAGTGCATATGAGAGTAGTAGTCTCACACATACTATGTTCTCACTATATGTGTACATACAGACAGACACATAGGGGTATGTCTAAGACAACGTATGTTTACTTTTCTCTGATGTTTGTTAAAATGACTCTTTGAATGTCATATGGAATTCTATTACATGCTAAATTATAATGGTAATTTTACACTGGCTTGTGTTTAGTGCCTTCGCTTACAAATGCTTTCTAAATCATTAAAGGAAATCTAGAGCCTACGGAAATCAGAAGGATTTTTTTTTGTTTGAATGCCCAAGATTTCTCTTGGACAGAACTTTGCTTGATCAAAGACTGGAAGAGGTCTCATTATGCACAAAATCACAGCCTTTTAATGTGTATTAAAATGTAGCATTCCCTTTTCAAGGATAACAAAGAATGCTGTTTCAAAAATTTACATTGTGGGGAGTACTTAATGGACCTTGGTGGAAGATTGTGTAAGAGGGAGTGTGAGAGAGGACAAAGGAGAATTTTATTTTGAAGTCACTGTAGATCACTGCTTTTCAATTATGATACAAATTTTCTTCCAATATGCATTTCTCATTTCATTTTTTAATTAAATGTATTGCACATAATATAAAGCACACCAAATCTTCCGTGCTACCTGATTGGCTGATTGGCCATGCTTAAAGTCAACACTTAAAAAAAAATAATCTTGGAAATAAGGAATATATTTTATCTAAGCTCTTGACTAAAACTGCAGTGGAGGTTCAAGAGTTCTTGGAAAGAATAAAAAAAATAAAAACGAAATCCAAATGTTAATCCATAAATATGAAACTTTCTTTTGACCCTTGCCCTGTAGTGGTCTGGAGTTACTAATGGGGTTAGGATTTCAACTCTTAATGGCACTTGGTGCATTAGTGTTTTGTATGCACGGAATTCAGCATTCAGTTTAATAAGTGGTTGACATTGGTGATGTCCCTTAATTTGCTTAAATCTAATTGGCTCTTTTATCAGTCAAACCTGTATGGATTGGCAATTGATCAGAAAGGGTCAGCCATGACTGTGCATGTACTTAAATGCTGGAACCACCAGTTAAAGTCACTGTTGCATAATAAGAAGCTGAAACCATGAGAACAAATGATCTTCAGAGTCAGAAGGCAAAAGAAAGAGAAGTTTTTCAGGATGTTCAAGTTCAGAACAAAGGCATCATGGAGTATATAAATTTTAAATACACTGCTTTTTGCCTCAAGACTTAAAGCTTTTTTTTCCAGATGAAATGAAATCTTGCCTGAAACTGTCTTTGTTACATCAAAGAACTGCATAGAAAGGTGTAAGAGATGGAAGAAGCATAAAAGGGCATAGTTTAAAATGATTAGTGACAAATTTCGTACTGCAGAGGTACAGGTAAATTTTTTTGAGTTTTCTTTTTTTTTTTTCCAAAAGAAAATGAATTGTTCTGTTTATCTCATCCTACACTGTTTTGGTAGAAGTTATTAAAAATTATATACTAGCCAGAGATTTACATTAATTTGAGAATGCCAACCAGTTCTAGAGAGCATGTTGGTTTAAAATTAAATTAATTAGGGAAGTGAATTGAAAGGATACAGTGGATGTAAAACTGCAAAAATCTGCTAGAAAATCTGTACAGAGTTCTTGGTTATATATTTTTATTCTCAGTGAGTGCTATTGCTGATATTGTGGCACATGAAGGACCCCATTAATTTAGGATTGCTTTGTAGTAAGTGATAGTAAGCTTACAGAAAAGAAAGTTGCAATCTCTACTGGTACTAGCTTGTACTCCAGTTAAATCCATTTGTTCCTTGCATTTGACCACAGAAGCCCTTGTTTGGAAGAGAATGTGAAGTCTGGTATACAGAAAGGATGAAGATAGATTATGTTGAAAAAATAGGTGCAAAGAGAGATAATGGAGAGAAACAGGCTGCTGATCATATGGGAAGCAGGAAGGTGGAGGCTCAGTCATCACCTCCAAAGCACAGGAAAGGACTGGATTCCCAAGTAATCACAAGTATGAAGCTTGTGGATGGTGATTCTGTAGCACATTGCAGTTTTCTCTGTGTGGTTACTTGTGTTTTGGATTCCAAACCTTTAACTTGGTGCTGACTTATATATAGAAAAGACCCTCAGAAAACTGATATGTATTGCCTATGAAACATCTCAAAGGGAAGATACTCTGAAAAAATATTAAGCTAAGAAGTGAAGTGTCACTTTTTTCTTTGTCATAATTTATGGAGTATGTTGTTCCTTTATGGGCTCTCTGACACGCACAACATAGGAATGTCTACCTGGGAAAGATGTCAGTTTTTGCCTTGGACTCTTACTCACCCACCCTTTATCATAGAATCATTAAATGGTTAAGTTTGGAAGGGACTTAAATATCACCAGGTTCCAACCTCCCTGCTATGAGCAGGGACACCTCACACTAGACCAGGCTGGACAAAGCCTCATCCAGCCTGGCCTTAAACACCTCCAGGGAGGGGGCTTCCACAACCTCCCTAGGCAACCTATTCCAGTGCCTTACTACCCTCATGGCGAAGAATTTCTTCCTGATGTCTAACCTAAATCTTCCAGTTTAAAACCATTATCCCTTGTCCTGTCACTACCCTGTCTGGTGAAAAGCCCCTCCCCAGATTTCCTGTAGGCCCCCTTCAGATGCTGGAAGACCACTATAACGTCTCCCTTTAACCTTCTCTTCACCAGGCTGAACAGCCCCAACTCTCTCAGCCTGTCTTCATTGCAGAGGTGCTCCAGCCCTTTGACCACCTTCATGCCCCTTCTCTGGACCCTCTCCAACAGCTCCATGTCTTTCCTGTGCTGAGGGCTCCAGAACTGTACACAGTACTCCAGGTGGGGTCTGATCAGAGCAGAGTGGAGAATCATCTCCCTGGCCCTGCTGGCCACACTTCTTTTGATGCAGCCCAGGATGCAGTTGGCCCTCTGGGCTGTGAGCGCACACTGGCGACTCATGTCAAGCTTCTCATCTAGTACCACTCCTAAGTTCTTCTCCTCAGGACTGCTCTCTAGCCATCTTTTCCCCAGCCTGTATTTCTGCCTGGGTTTGCACCAACCCAGGTGCAGGACCTTGCACTCGGCCTTGTTGAACTTCATGAGGTTGGCATTGGCTCACCTCTCCAGCCTGTCGAGGTCCCTCTGTATGGCACCCACTCTTTCTAGGGTGTCAACTACTCCACACAGCTTGGTATTGTCAGCAAACTTGCTGAGGCTGCACTCAATCCCACTGTCCATGTCTTGAGTAAAGATGCTGAACAGCACAAGTCCTAGTACTTACCCTTGAGGAACACCACTCATCACTTGCCTCCACGGGGACACTGAACCATTGACCACAACTCTCTGGGTGTGGCCATCCAGCCAATTACTTATCCACTGAGTGGTCCATCTGTCAAATCTATGTCTTGTCCGTTTGGAGACCAGGATGTCATGTGGGATGGTGTCAAATGCCTTGCACAAATCCAGGTAGATGATGTCAGTTGCTCTGCCATTATCCACCAACTCTGTAGCCCTGTCATAGAAGGCCACCAAATTGGTCAGGCATGATTTACCCTTAGAGAAGCCATGTTGGCTGTCACCAATCACCTCCTAATTTTCTGTGTGCCTTAGCAGATTTTCCAGGAGGATCTGTTCCATGATCTTGCTGGTCCCTTGTTGTGTTCAGGATGCTGCATACCTCTGCTTATGTGCTTGGGCTAGTTCTCAGCAGCAAAAAATGAACCTACATCTTTGTAACTGTTGATGTTTGTTCAACATCTAAAGAGGATAGTGTCCTGCAGCCAGAGGATTTCTGCCACTGCTAGTTTAGGTAGCAACACCTCTGAGACTGGATATTGAACTACATCAGAAAATCACTGACCTAATTATGCAGACAAATACAAACCACATCATACAATTTATATTCACATCTGAAAACATAGTGCAAGTTGATCACTGAAGCCAACAGGCCTCTTTAGATGAGTGAATCTTTAGTAAAGAAAGCAAACTCATGCCAGAATTATTTAGGAAGAAAAACCAAACCTGAGTATTCTAGAATTTTCCCTGTGAGACAAGTTTAGTTATCCATGATGCTCAATGTCACAATAGAATCATACCATAAAACTTGTTTTGAGATAATTTTCTTTACTATAAAATTCAGGTATTTCTGAGACATTAGCTGTCTTTCTTATTTATCTCCTCCCACACCTTTTTTCCCCCCAATTATTTCTTTATTTTTTTTTTTCTTTCTTTTTAAAATTTGATTCCCTATAAATTTAGACTAAAACCCAATGAGATTCTTTTTTCCTAAATCTTCTGGGTTTTTAAAACTTTTCTTCTCTTACATTGTCTTCTATCATTTCTTGTAAAGGTGGAATACTAAAACCAGAATTTAAAAATTGAGAAAAATAAATGAAACATCACATAGAAAAAAAAATAATTTTCTGGCATAATTCTGTTTTTATTCATTAAAAAAAATTAAAAAATCTAAATTCTTAAACATTTGCATAATATCTCTAACTTCAGAATAATAAAATCTCCAATTTTGATGAAGAACAGGAAATGTTTTAAACAAAATCATTGCAAACAAGGCAACACAGGTGGGATGGGGAGTGTTAACGGAAAGTTCTTAATGAAAAATTTTGACTGTATCTCTTCTAGAGGTAGTTTAAGGAGAGGGCAGGATAGCATAGGGAGGGGGAAAGAGCTCTTCTACATCTCTCACCAATGACCTAGCTAATTAAAGAGTGTCAGTGGCAAGCTGTGTTAATTGTCTGTTCCAGTTCCTTTTGTCCAGAAAGATGATTTCAAGGGGATATAACGGTAGGATTGCAAAAGTGCTTGTGTGGAAAACTGGGATTTGTTCTAATGAAACAATAATTCTCTAACCTCTGCAGTATTGAACTGATTGTCATTTTCATTAGTTCTACTTTATTCTTTTATTCCCCTCTCCCAGTCTGATCAGCCGATCTTTCAGTGAGTTGTATCCCTGGTTTTGGGTGGCTGTTTTGGGTGGCAAGAGAAGAGAGAAGTAAGTCTATTGCTAAAAGGTTGCATCTTCAAACTGTGGCAATGGGAAGCACAGAGGTGCCCACATCTCTGCTTGCTTTCCTAAATTGCAGCCAGCTGGGGCTCAGCCTAACTCCACACATCATAAAGGAATGCCTCAAGGTTCCTTTAAATTGAGCCTTAATATGAGTCCCTACTCATAAAACTGGAGACTCCCAGAAGGCAATGTCTTTTTTCTTCTGATTGCCTCCTTCCTTTTGCCCCTGCACCCTATCCTTTTGTGGCTAGGCAGTTGGCCCAGAGTCACAGCTATGCTTTTTCCATGCTCCAGACATAGGATACCTCTATTTGTCAGTTCTTAGGTTGCTTTCTGTCTTCTGGTGCTGCACGAAACAGGCAGGAAGATCAAAATTTCTATTTTAGTTGTCTAAAAGAACATGGATGTTTTTGCCTACTTGGGGAGAGCCAGATGAGAAAGGGAGAACTGTGCAACTGCTTGAAATGGCCTGTTGATCGACTATAAGCTGGCAATTAACCTCCTTGTAGGTCTTATTCCAGGTCTTTCCAAAACCTTAGCATGAGGTCCAGGTGGCACTTAGGATCTCTTGGAAGATATCTGTGATAGAGCATGTTTCACACTGGAAAACTACAGCTTGATTGTACTTCTGAAAAACAGAAGAATATAGGAAAATGGGAAAAATCGCCTACTGTGTAATTTACCAGCAATTTAAAATTATTACCTACTGTCACATAAACCTATTTTGAACCAATTTCAATTGTACATTAAAAAGATGCACTTTAGACAGAGTATGCGTTTTTATATTATAATTTTTTATCCATTCCCTGTATCTGAACTAGAACGTTCAGTGCTCTAATTAGAGTCAGCATCCTTTATGTGATAAATTAGCTTCTTGTGTTGAAGGAATTCTACGATAAAATATCTGTAGAATTAAAAAAAACAAATTTCAATATAATTGAAATTCCTAGTGAAAACACACCAAAGACATTTGAAAAATCACACCAAGAGTTTTGGCTTTTGAACCATTTTCCAGATATATGCAAGTATTAGGAATTGGATCAATTTTTATGTTACTTTGCTTCTATACGTTAATTTTTTTGTTGTGTTTTTGTTGTTGTTGTTGTTGTTGTTTTATTTTGGGTTGGTTTTTTTTGTGGGGGTTGGGGTTTCCAACAGATTTATTTATTTATTTATTTATTTATTTATTTATTTATTTATTTCATTTTGGGCTCTTTTGGTAATTTCATTCTGTATTTTTTACACTTGAAGCATCTAGATTGTGGAAGTTAGCCTGCTGATCATAAAGCATTTTACTAAAGTGGCAAGGGTTTTTTTTAGATACTTTGCACAGCTGAGAAAGCTTTGAAGTTTCTCTGTTTGCAATGAACTCTGTGAGCCTCCAGCAAAGTTCTGTCACCCTGTTACTTATTCATTATGTTTCCAGATTAAAACAAACAAACAAACAAAAAACTTATTGAGGGAAAAATTAAGCATGTCATAAGATCTTGCTGAGGCTGAAATGTAGAGGGACTCAAATCACTTTTCTGTTTTTCTCTTTAGCTGGGAATAAAACTAGAGATGATCTTTCTTAAATACAGTGGCCATAAAAGTGCTTTTGGTTTTTTCGTGGTTTCCATTAGAGTTAAAGATAACTCCTAATGACTAAAATTTGGGAGTTTTCTGTGTAGTTTGGAAATAGATCTGAAATTGAATATTAAAAATCTTTAATTATGTATCTGAATTCTTAAAACACTTTTCAGAATTAAAATATTTTTCCGCCGTGTATCTAATGCTGTGTCCTAGTGGTGTTTTAAGTGTGACTTTTCGCTTCTCATTCTGTAACATCCAAGCAGTTATCTTTGGGCTAGTTAACTGGTTATCTAAGGAGAAACAAGTTTCTCTGTAAAGACAGAAAGGGAAAGAAAAGGGAAGCTGAGAGGGAGCCAGTCATTAGTCACCATTTCTCCTCTGGGGTCCCCATAATACAGTATTGTTGCACACTACCCTCTTTCTTACAACAAAGGTGGCACGAAGAGTCTGTATCCCATAGTGATTCCTGACATTTGACAGTTTTTCCTCACTGTGCTATTATTTCTAAACATTTATTTTTGTGTCTGCATGTACTTACAGATGGACATACACAAATATGTATATGATATATTAGTACATGCACGTTTATGCATACATGCTGGATTTTTGTCGTTTTTAACTTGGATCTGTATGGAGGTCTTCTTTATTCTTCTGACAAAGAAATACTATGCTCTTAGGTTAATCCAGATTAGTAAAATAAGAGAGAACAGGAATTAATGTATTTAATGTCAAGATGGGATACATCCAGTATTGAATTATATTAATTCTTACTATTTGTCTACTGGCATCTTTATTATATTTACAAATACTTACTAATTCAGTTTTCCAATAGGCTTCTGAAGAGACTGAGGATTTTTATTCCCATTTTACAAATAGATAGGAAAACAGGCATTTGTTAGCAAGGGAACGTAAAAGAGATTTTTATATTCAACCTTGTGTTGAAAAATATAATATACATGTCAGAAAGCTTTTCAGCCTCTCTGCTTGTCCCTCAGCTTAGACTGGGGGATCACTTCTCCATAAAAGGTGAATGTGATGGCTACTGTGTACATAGAAAATACATGAATTCAGGTTAAATGGTTTTAGATGTTAGATTATCTAAACAGCTCTAATGGAATACCTAGAAAGAAAAAAGTTGAATGAGTGAAGAGATGGCATTATATTAGGAAAGAATACGTTTCTTTTCTCTATTTTTCCTTCCACCAAAGTGAGTGCTCTTTCATACGAAGAAGCTTGTTTGAGGGGGCTATTCATAAGAAATTGATAGTCCTGACAAAAAATTCAGCAGGATGTTCCTGATGATTGGACTCTGAGTTAAGCAGCAGTACATTTTCTGTGACTAATATTCAGCCTTTTCAGTCTATGTTTTAAAAATGAATGAAGTAGAGGAAGTTTTCCCAGCCTCTACTTTTTGTCAAAAGATTGAACAAAATCTGTATTATAGAGAACAAGTATCGCCAAGGTATTTCCTTTACCTCAACATATGGTGAATTGTATGTGCAGAGTGGGGTAAATACTATGACATGACTTGTGGCATATAAGGGAAAACACAGTCAGCCTGGCTTGGGTTTAAGTAAAACGTGATGGTATTACTAAGACTTTTAATCAATTAGGCCACACAATTTTGAACAAGAAGACAGTAGCCAAGGTCTTTTCAGTCAAAATATTTGGGAATAGATTACCCATTGTTGTATATTGACACACTTCAATAAATTTATGTGTTCTTCAACATTATCTGAGGAAATGAAACAGAGTTAATTCATATAAGTGGTTTATTTGTTAAAAGTATTTAGAACTGGACATTAGCTATTGAGTAGCTACTTAATAATGCTGTACAAACATTCATCGGTCAGGTATAAAAGATGGTAATAATTTTACCCTGTTTATCAGATAAGGCAACTGTATATTTTATACATATTATTTCCATGTGTGAATAGGCTTGTCTGAATTGCTTTTTATTCACCTTAAATATCAAATATTTTGCTTCAGTGGGTAACACCTGGATTGTATTTCTGTCAATTGAAATGCTATTTTTAGTGGGGGACCAATCCATAAAAACAGTTAGGAATATTTTGCCATTGCTAAGTGTCATCTTTCATATTTTGTCATAGCTTATCTCTGTTAGAGCACGGGCTAAAAAAGCATCAGGACTATTCATCCCCAAGTGACTAACATTCCCATCACGCACTTACTGGACAGCACAGCCATCTCTGGGTTCATAAGCAAGGTAGGCAGATTACTGCCCATCTGTCTGGTTGAAACTCTGCTACTGTGGAAAACAAAAGAAAAAAAATATATTTCCTGTGAGAAAAGACAGAACAGGTACTATTGTAATCCAGGGTTAAAAGAACTTTTCTGGTCAAGGTGAAGCAGCGTACACATCACCAGCAGAGGGGTCAGAAGGAGCAGGTCCTGAGTTCTAGGCATTTGTGGATCTGGATGTCTGTTGTCCGTCAGTGCTGATACTCAGTATGAGCGTTAGAATGTGATCCTACTGCTGCTTTCTAATACAGCTTAATTTATTGATACTGCAGCTGTTGAACTAGACTGTAACATGAAGTGACAGCCATAGCATTGCAGGTGGCAATTTTGAGAAGTGATAAGAATTCTTGTTTACTCTGTAAATCTGATAGTTCAGATTTCTCAGCCTCATGTGTTACATAAAAGAATAATATAGTGTTTTGCTGTTATTTTCCTAACAATAATAGTTTTATTTTCAGAACTAATAGCTTTATTCTCCTCTTTGCCATTGTGCAGGTTACCCCTCTGAGAGTTGTGCATGTTGATCAACTGCAGGATTTTTTTTATATAGGGAAAAACACTCCATACTGTTAATGATGACAGATACAATTAAATTAATTTTCTGCCATGTCCTTTGATGTACACAGATTTTCCCCATTGATATTGATGGACTTTAGAGTAACAAGCACATGTTGAGAGGGAACCAAGCCCCTGAATGTTGTATTTTGCTCTTTGTGGAGCTGACTATATCACTTTATATCTAAATGTAAAGAAAACTGCTGACGGTTTTGATATATTAAATTATAACTGAGAACTAATTCAAGGATCTAAGATGCTCTTTGGGAGAGATCACTTTACTGGTAGGAGAAATCATTACCTTTTTTTCCCCAGTCTCATATATTTGTACTGTACGTCTTGGAAATATCATTCCCTACAGTTTCTGAATCTTGATGTTTAATTTAACACAAAGGTCTTTGAGCAGCACAATGGCAAGAGCAGCTTCTGCTAGGAAAACCTCATAGAAGGAAATTGAAATGTACATGTTTTTTCTCATTTATCAAAGAAGTGCAAAAATCTAAACTGACATTTTATATTAAATGAATTATGAACTGTGTACTTTGTACCTAAGGGAACAACAACTAAATTAGACTTTTGTTAAAGAGAGAGAGAGAGGAAAAAATAGGCTTTTAATAAAATATATAGTCATTTTAGGTATTTTGTCTGAGCCTGACATATGCTGTACTTTGTGGAAGAAAACTATAGAGTATAGGCTCTTCAAAGGCTATATGCTTGGAATATCTTGAAGTGAATTGTGAAGCAGGTTAAGATAATACACAAACCAGATTTTCTACTTAATAAGTATTATTGCTTTTATATTTTTGTTTTCATCTCTTCCAACCGAGGTGAGCAGGAAATATAATATGCTTTCTAGTAGTTTGAACATGAAGCAAAGCAGTAATTTCTATCTATCTATTTATTTATTTATTTATTTATTTATTTATTTAACTTCCATTTGTGAGAGTATGGTTGCTACTGAAAAAGACTTCCAGGGAGCAAAATTTTAGAAGACAGCTGACTGAAGTATAAGAGGTAAATTTTCAAAGAATCATATCCTCGGTATTTTAAGGGCATGACTTTCACCATCTTTAGGTGAACAGCACTTCTTGCAAGCAAAGAGGAGACTCCCTGTGTGTAAAGTTAGAGCTTGTAATGTTTATGAGATTTTGTACATTCCAAACTACTGCATTTCCTTCACAACTTTCAGTCCTAATATATTTATTTCAGTGCATGGAAGACTCTCTGATAGTGTGGTGATAAGCACCTACACCTTAGAGAAAATAGGAAATGAGAAGATAAAATTCAATGGTTTCTGTGGTAACATATTTCCTATTGCACTCCTATGGCATTTTTGATATACAAACAAAATACCCAAGAACTAGTTGCTTTTCTCATATGCCATATGCATATATTTCATAAAGATATATTGCACAAGATTAAGTAAGTTAGCAAAAAGCTTTCAGAAACTCAGCAAACTCCGTGCAGAAAACAGTGGTGTAAGAACAGTAATTATGGGAATATCATATCATGACCACATCACAAAATCTGAAATACAATAACAGCTCTAGTGTTGTTCTATATGAGCACCATCAGGAGACTAGAACCAAAACCAAATCTTTATTTAAGATGTATTAATCATGGAACATCCTCAGGTGAGATATGCAAACATACTCACACCCAAAGAGGCAGTGCCTTGATCATTGTGACCTTGCAATTCCCAGCAGTGACAAAGTCATTTGATCCCATAATGTATGAGTCTGCTTGCACACACATTGTGTAAACAACTGGTGTTTAATTTAGTTACAAGTAAGGTAATAGTTTTTTCTCATTTATAACTAAAACTTTACTTTTATTATTCAACAATACTGATTTTCTAAATCTTATCTCTGTTTACAAATCAAAGTACTATTTAGTGTTAGTTTAAAAAATACATGTAAATGCCACTGGAGGTGTCACAGTGTAAATGCACATTCTTCTGTTACAGAAGGGGAAGGAGAGGTGGCAGCTTGAAAAGGGTGCAGTGGTTTGGCAGAGCCACAACAGAGAGGTAGTCCCCTCCAGGCATGCTGGAGAGTCTGACTTTCTGGCCATTCTATGTGTGGAGGAGGTGAGAGGGATAGGGACTTCAACTGTAGGTGGGAAGACTCACTTTCTTCTTTCTCAACACCTGCCTCCCATTTTCCCTATAGACAATGACAATAGACAAGGGTTTTTTGTGCTTACCACATATGGCATAAAGAAGTTAATTATCAGCAGTTAACCAAATCCAGCTCCGTGCTGCCTGGGTTATTAGGAGCAGAAACTTTTAGGAAACCTCTTTTCCTCCTTTTTCTGCAAATAAAGAAAAACTTTGAGGAGGGAAATGTCTGTTATGGCTTCAGTTGTTTCATGGCCAAAAGGTAGTCCAGTGACCTGGAATCTCAGAGACACCTGTAGAACTCTCAAGATATAACAGGACTGCACCACCCACTGTGCATAGTAGCCCCCTAACATCAGCTAATCTGTCATCTTGTCAGATCCTTTTCTATTTATGGACACTCTTAAGCTTATATTCCAGCAGAAACTGCCTTATTTCACACCATTCTCTAAGTGCTGCACGGAAATGTATGGAATTAAAATAACTACAAGTAATCTTATTGAAGATCTAATTTATTTGCAAACCTGCATTGTTCTCCAGTCTATATGTATAGGCACTTATAAACTGATGCTTCTGTCAAAATGTACATAAACTGGCAACACTTTAGTTTTCTGCCAGCAGAGTGGACTGTTCTGTGAATAACAGTCCACTGGCACATTCATTCTGCAGGTGTGCACATAATGCTAGCATTTGAACCAGGAGACTTCTTACTTAATGAGAACATTCAGCTCTTTTCTAATATCTCAGTTTCTCTAACCTTCAGTTGGTTGCTATATTTTCTTAGTTCCTTTTGCCACATTGACTGGGGATACTGCAATAATCATTTGTAGAAACCACATCCACTCATTCAAGTAGAATCCTGTGTTCTGGTTTTGAGCATCTTATGTTATGCTTTTGCTTTCAATCATAGAATAGAAGAATATTAAAAAAAAAAATATTGCAAAAACTTATGCTTCAGATTGAGGCATACGTGTCTTGTAACATCACCGCCTCTGTGCCTTTTCCTTTTTCTTTGTGCCTTCATCTTATTACGGTCCCCTTCATTGAATTATAAGGCAGAAAAAGAGTTCATCAGGAAACAATCTCATGTGTCTTCTTTCCTCAAAACTGTAAGTTGTCTCATTTCTAGTAAAAAAAAAAAAAAAGTTTAGCCTGATGGACATTTGAAATCTTTCTTGCAGCAGTTTAATCCCATTATGGCATGTCCTTTTTCCCAGGACACAGAGATTCCCTTTGTCTTTGCAAAACTTCTGTGAAGTTGAAGATTCCTATATGTCTATCCCTTTGCTCTTCTATTATTCTTTTAAGCTACTTAGGTTTAAACTTTCTTTCTTGGTCTTTTCCCAACCATCAGTGATACAGTTTGCTTTCTTTTGTTTCTTTTGGGAATCTCCTATTTCCAGAGCTATCTAAGAACTTTTGTTTCAAACATGGAGTAAAACGCTTAAAAGCCAGCTCACAGTTCTTTGAAATGTTACTATCAACATAAAAAATTTTCAGTTTAGCTGAGTAGCTCCTCACAATCAGCCTACAAGACTCTCACTAGAGAAGTTTCCATCAGTGTGGAAGTGAGCATACCTGCCTCTGGTCATAGCTCTCTGCTTGCAGATATCTGTTGTTATGAAAATAATCTCTAAAGCTTCTTCATGCGGGAAGCTGAAGCTGTTGCATGGAGAAAGATAGGATCTTCTTCCTTCTGCTCTTGCCACATCTGTTTCCCTAAGTAAAATGAGGCAGATCTGAAAGCCTCTTCACAAGAGATTTTTCATTTTCCAGTAACCAGTCACAATCAGCCCTTGGGAGCTGTTTGTTTAATTGTGATTTCTGCTTGATTTTGTAATATCAATCCTTATGTTTTTTTCCCCCATAGTATTTTTTAAAAAATCAGTTTTATGATACGAGAGCTATTGGCTAAGGCATCCTTTTAAACAGTCTGATGGATAATAGCTTTGCTAGGCAGTCATAAATTCCATCCAATGCCTTTATTATAGGTGTTAAAATAATTAATCATTCAGCTAATTGCTTATTGGCATTCTTTTGTAGCTTTTAGAGTTTAGCAAAGTTCTCACTAAGTAACATGGATAAACTTCTATCTAGCATGAGACAGGTTACTTCTTATATAAAGGTAAGGGTGACAAATCTAGAAGACATTTTAATAAGGTTGACCTCAGTAAAATATAACACTTAGGAAGGGAGCAACTCTTACACATAATGTTAGTTGAAACTCGTATCTGGTTTGCAGATGCTGAGGTTGTATGTGAAGGAAAGTTCATTAAAAGAAGGGGGAGGTCTGATTTCATTTTTCACTAGAGCAGTATTAATGAGGAACAAGTAAACCTGCTTTGGGTTTTCCAAAGACAATTGTCTATACTTCAGGTCTGCAGGTCATGGAGTAAAGCCTGGAACTGATTGTGGAGTTGATTTTCAGGACCCTACTAAAACTATACTCTGTAACTTGTAATTCCAAATAGTGCAAGCAGAGAAAAATTTGCAGTTAGAGCTTCCCCACTGAATCCAAATAAAAGTAGATTTTTTAAACTTCTTTTCATTTTTCAGGTGATATTGTGCCTTACAAGTAACATTAAAGATTAGTGCCAGAAGTGAAAATATTTACAAAGCCACTCCTTTTCATATGAAATTGCTGTTATAGCAGAGACAGATGTATTAAATAGGAGATCACTGAGAGAATAAGATATTTCTGTACCCTGTTTACATTATACCTCCAAAAATAAAATTTCACTAATGTGAGGTGTGAACAAGAAAGAAGTCCACCATGGACCTTCCACATTTTATGTTCCAAACTGCCTGGATGTGTGTTGAATAAGGGGTGTGTTGTCCTTGGTATACGTCTTACTAGATGGATATATATCTATAACTGAAAACATATATAATTGAAATTCTAAAATTAAAAACAAAAATCCAATGATACTCTATGCATTCTTTAGGCATTGGGTAGGTGGAAAACAACATGGTTGAACATATATATTAAATGAAAAATCAAGAACAACAGTGTGTATTTGCTTTACACTGAGTAGGAAAGATATCTGGGAAAAGAGGGTTTAAAACCAAACCAGAGTAAAGTTCAATGAACCTGTGAAGATAAGAAACAACAACAACAAAACAAAACAAAACAAAGGCAAAAAGAAAAAAAAAAAAAGGCAATCTTCTGCTTTGCCAGTAGATAAAGGTTTATAACTAGCATGCCCTTCTAGTGATGACATATAGCCCAGCATCATAGCCTGTCTTTCGGTTAAATGAAACAAAAACACATGGCCATGTTGAGAATTATGGAGAGTGCAATGACTGGAATTATTTGGGCTGTGCAAACAAGTAGATAACAGGCATACCTGTGAAAACTGGGAGAAACAAATGTCAACATATAGAACATATTGCCATAAAAAGTGCTGTAATGAGATGATCTCAGTATGGGTACCTAAAATAGAAAATGAATCAGGAGTATCTAAACAACCACTGCAATGAGATAGAAAAATGGGATTTGTGAATTGAACCTGGAAAAGAGTGAGAGCAGGCATGACTGAACAAGACATTTATCTGAAGGCAGTCTGACTGAAACTTTTCCTTGCTGTTATGGCACAAGCTGTTTTCTCTGTAGTGAAAGACCTGCAGTTATCTTTTGCATACACATGTATGAAGAATATTTTGTTCAGATGCAAGTGCATCATCCATGCTAAATATTTTACACATACAGATGTGGCAAATTGTAGAGTTACATTTACATGGCTTCAAGCTCTTCTAGCTGTCTATATGCAGATATTATGCATACAGCAGGGCCAATATATCTGATCACTGTTAAAAGTGGTGTTGCTTCACTTCGAAGTTGGTATAAGTTTACATCAATTTGGTAGGTAACAAATTGAGCTCTACTGATTTTTCTTTCTCTTATTAAATATTAGCAGCATAGACATTTTATAACTAAATAATAATTTATTGTCCCAATGACAATCACTTTTATAATAATACTCAAATTCTTCTAGTTTCTGAAAATTTAAAGTTCATATGTATCCTTGTAATAAATATAATTAATATATCTCAGAAAAATAGGCTTTCAACATGGACTAAATATTTCAGTACAATCATTTAACACAATGCTTCCTGTCCTAAAATAAATAATTACAAAGCTGACTACTACTACTTACGTTGCTTAGGAAGGAAATTGAGGCAAGAAGTTGAAACACTTTTCAAAGACTCCATAGCACATCAGTGGCTGAGCAGGGATAAGATCTTTCTTGACTCGTCTGCATGTACCTGATAATCTCAAATAAAATATGTCGGTGTCAGTTTGAAAAACTCTTCATTTTATATTATTTTGGGGGCTTTTTAATAATTATTTGATTAAAACTGACATCTGGTTGAATACTTTTTTCTGCTTTTGTAGTCTCTTCACTTGCAGAGTGACTTTCTGCCCTGCTAAGGGGGGATTTACTTGGCTAGATGTTGATTCAGTAGGTTGCAAGTGGAGTGGTTGCCCCTTGAGGGTCATATTGAAGCTTGAGGGAAGCTTTTTGAGCAACATTGCATCTTAAAGATAATATATCAAGCTGATAGATACATGGCTCTTCTGTTGAGAAATTCACGGTAGAATTATTGCTGGTTGCCAGTTATTACTTGGGTAGTAAGGAGTCTCTCAGGAAGAGGGATTGGATGAAAAGGGTTAAGCTGAGGGAAATGTTACACTGAAGACCTTGGTGATGAGGAGTGTCTGAAACAGCCAAAGGATGCTTTGTGTGCAATTTAAAATTACTGTTTTTCCGGGGAAATGCTTTGTAATTTTAAAGATCAAAGTGTGATTAGTTTAACAGAGCACCTTTCTCATTACAACTCATCAGAGACGCGACAATTTCTTTGCTGCACCCCCCTGCCTCCCTGCCCCATTCCTTTGGAAGTGCAGAACTGGGGACACTCTTCTCTAGTGCATAACTGAGGACATTCTCTGACAGGAAGTCTTTCAGATGGGATAAACTTGCTGTATGTTCTAATGTGTTGGTTTTTAAGTCCTGGGCTACACTTGTACTACAGGTCAGTCGACTTTCACATTTTCTACTCTTTCCTATGCTGTGCTTTTGTTGGTAGAAGAGATTTGAACAGTTAGCTGAGATTACCTATGCCATTAAAATAACATCCTCACTATAAGTAGTTATTTACATTTAGACAGCTACCTCTTTGTTTTTTGATGAAC
Source organism: Apus apus (assembly GCF_020740795.1). Taxonomy (NCBI): domain Eukaryota; kingdom Metazoa; phylum Chordata; class Aves; order Apodiformes; family Apodidae; genus Apus; species Apus apus. Next base: position 66,301,131 of record NC_067284.1, read on the forward strand.
ATTCCTGTATCGCTATAATAACCACCACTATATATACATAAAGCTTAATCGGAGCTTTTACTTTGTAGATCTCAAAGAGCTTTATAAAGAAGGATAAGTATTATTATCTCCATTTAACAGATTGAGAAATGAAAGACAAAGGTGAATTGATGTGTCCTGACAGAACTGGAAATAAATTTAACACTTTTCCCTCCTCAGTGAGTTGTTCACACTGTCTCCTCAATAGCAATGTGACCTTTGGCTTCCTGGCCAAATTACAGCTTAGCTAATTAGGTTCATTTTTAGATGTAGCTTTTTTTCCTGTGCAGAATTTCTGTGCACACATAAGCAACTGGTGCATTTAAAGCTACGAACAGTTCAGTTTTAAATGAGGTAGTACGCTGCTTTGAAGGGATATTGAGTTGTTCTATTAGTGTCAGCTTGAGAAAACACTTTAAAACTTTCTAATAAAAGTTCTTGTTAATTGTGCCATCTTTCTTATGCTGAAAGTTTGCCGAGTTTGTCTGCTAACTTCAGGAATCACTTTTTAAAGGGTTGCCAAAATAATTCATGATTATCTGTGAGTACAGCACTTTACATCCATAACATTTAAAACCCTCTTATTGCACAACTTAATTCCAGTATTAGTTATGTTGCTACTAAAAAGAACAATGCAAGTGAGGTAAATGCATGTTCTCCATTTCACTGTAAGAATGAAATTTAATTCACAGAGGCATTTCATGTGCAGATGTTTGATTTTGATGGCTCAGCTGGAGGAATTTGGGGAGCTGTTAAATCAGCCACCTTCTCTCTGAGTTGAGGTAGTCGCAAGCTCTTGATTGGCCTTGAAGGTGTTGGCAAGAGGTTTGCAGACCATTAACCTTAGTCTTGGACATCTCCTGGATTTGGAACCAGGAAGAGTTCCATTTTACTTGGGATTTACTGGAGCCTTATTGGCTAGATCTAGACAGCAGCAGCAGGAGGGACCATCCAAAGGCAGCCAGGCTGGCTCAAGCCCCAAAAGGTTAGGTTTTTTTTTTCACAGCAACAGACAGGAGGAGTGAGTGAGGAAAGCTAGAGATCCTGTTCCACTTCATTTTGACCTGAAAGAAACAACAGAGTTACAGGGCGAGGGGCCATTTCTGAGATATAAAACACCTAGTAATAACTCAGGTACCCCAGCTGCCAGCTTTTAGTAAAAATTTCTTATGAGAAATGGCAGACCTTGAACTTAAGGGAAAGGGAACAAGTCTCTGGAGGAAGCCATGTCTTGTGCCTTTCTATGTAATACAAATTGGAGCTGAACAATTTTGAAGTTCTCCAGGCATAAGTATGTATAATCAGAGTAAAACTACCAGATGCTAGTTCACATATCTCTGTATATAAATGTCAGTATAAATAAAAACTATCATACATGACTGATGACTTTTTTTTTTTTTTTTTCTCTGAGCCAATGCCATCCTTCCATCTCTTTCAGGGAGAGAAAGATTCAGCCAGTATATCACAAAGTCTGTTACTTTCCTCTTAGTAGCCACCTCATATACAGGTGGTAAACAGAAATCATAAAACTGACTGTAAAATACTGTTGATTCATCTTACAACTTATGCCCCAAGACTTACAACTACACCTTAAGTCATAGATCTGTGAGACTTTTTATTTTCCCAGTAGAGAGAAGGAAGAAAATAACAGCAACAAAAAAACCCCAACATCTGTTACAAAGACCAAAGAAAGAAGCAAATGGTAACTACTGGACCATGAAAAGCAGAACTATTATATAAGAATTTAAATTACAAAGGCAGCAACTTTCCTGTGTTTTAACTCTCTGGGAAAGAGCTACAGAGCTAGAGCTACAGAGATGCACTATAAAGGTTCCAATTATGCTTATATACAGAAAGTTTCTTTAACAGGTTGTTTTCTTCTTAAAGAAAAAACAAAGCCATAAACTCATGGGTGCAAACTGGTATAGTTCTTCTTACTGCATGCAGTGAAAATTGAAGCAGTTAAAGGTCATTGCTGGGCTCATTACTGACAGATTTTGATCCACAGATCCTGGACTTCATAAAAATTAATTTCCTTAACAAAACAGTGGGCTAGAGACTGAGACTTCAATGAATCTAGTTTGATTGCTAGGTAAAGACCTTTTATCCTTTAAAATTTCAACTGCTTTCTTTTTAAATTATTATTTATAAGAGTTAGAAAGTATCTGAATGATAAAAAGCCAGATCAATTTTACTCTTGCTGAGTAACATTTCTGTAAGCATTTCTTTAACTTCTCAGGGTGGCAGAGCTGGGCACAAGGAGAAGTAGATAATCTTTGAACAGGTGGTAGGGAATATGTTGCTTCTGAATTACTTCTGGTGTTTGGAGGGTTGCTTTTAGCAAAGTGATATTCATGCACTGGAAAGAAGAAATAAAGAAATAGCATTGTTCAGTAGTGAAAATGTTGAACTAAATGGACCATGTTAACATTGCTGTTGATCCTGAGGAACAGTTTTTCCAGTATATGGAGCATTTTGTTTCCACCCGGCATATGTTCTCCATGGTTTTCTCTGCTCTAATTCATCCATGTTTTTCAACAGCTCCAGATGGCATGATGCCTCCAAGGCTTTCATCTGCCACTCCAACCAGTCTTCAGGTTGTCTGGTCTACTCCAGTTCGCAACAATGCCCCAGGCGCACCCAGCTACCAGCTCCAGATGCGGCGGAGGGATTCTGCTGGTGACATTTTAGAGTACGCAGACCATAGCAAGGCCACCATCAAGTGCTGAGCAAGAAAACTCCCATTATCTTGAATATGACTCACCTTTAGGGTGGCTGTTTTGTTACAAGACATTGAATGTTTTAGTCTTTCTTTTTATGTGCTGGGATGTTTAATGATGTAACTCATGCTGCTTTTTGGTTTTTTTCAGTTTGCTTTCCAGCCCTACTGCTTCCTTACAACACAAGGTCAGAGATCTTGAGCCATACACTGAGTATGAAATGAGAGTTGTTGCCTCCAACAGTTATGGCAGTGCTTTTAGCAACTGGACTTCAATGACTACAGCAGAGGACAGTAAGCAGTCTGATCTTATTTAGCTCCCTTTAGCAGAAAATAAAAATAACAGTTCAGCTGCCATTGTGCATAATTTCTTTGGGTATCTAGTTTTCTCAGTTAAGGTGCAATAATGTATTTCCTTCCTGAATATTAACTTACAATAACTCCTGAGGGATCAAGTATATGGTCTTAGATTTTCATAAGCCATTTATATTTAAATATATCTTTTGTGAATCAATATCTTATTTTTTTATATAATATCCCTCCATGCACATGTGTTCATATATGGTTAGTTTAAGGCTCACTGGTAAGAGCAATGTTGTGAGTAGTGTTCCGTTATATTCAAGGATTTGATTCTGATTTCAGTCATATCAGAGAAAATAAGTTGAAGTTAATAGTATATGACAGTTGTCTTGTCTCTGTGTTGAGAATACCTAAGCTGTACCACTGCAGAACAGAATTTCTCTTTCCCAATGATCTTTTTTAATTCAAAGTGGTGATCTACTGGTCTGAAATTGAGTTTGTCATTGCCAGTCCCATCACTTACCTCATTAGTAGTTCAACATTCTGCAGACTCACTCCACATAACTTGACCCATCCTCTTGATTTAGCAAACAGGTATCAAGCATGTAGGTACAGTCATTCAGTTGACAGGGCAGGATTTTGCCCCTCATACAATATGTAAGCAGAAACATATGACAAAACATATGACAAAACTTGAGCTTGTTGTATATAATGCATATATAAAATACATAATTTTCCACTTTCTTAAAGAAACTGAGCTATCTGTTTCACCTTACAATGTAGCAGGATATCTAAGAGCACACTTTTTTGGGAGAGCACAGAAGTGCATTTAAAAGGCATCACTTGTTAGTATATGTAAAAATTATTTTTATGTTAAGTAGTAGGTGTAGAATTTTAAAATTGGCGTTATTAGGGACAGGACATGCATTCCTATATACTCTGTGAACGTATAGGTAGAAGTTAACTGCTGCATAGAACTTGGATGGTCTTTGTGTACAAGCATGAAATCCTACCCTCTGCAAAACCTGGCTGCAAAATGCTTTAAGCTATAATGGAAGTGGTTTGGGACAACACAACAACAAAAGGAACAGTCACATGGCTGCTCACTCAACTGCTTCCCACCCCCCCCCACACACACACTCTGGGTTGAGGAGAACAAATCTCATGCGTTAAGACAAAGGACAAGGAGGGTTCTTCACTGATTAAGGTCCCGGGCAAAACAGACTCAACTTGGGGAAAAAAAAATAATTTAATTTCACACTAATCAAACACACACAGGACACACACAACAGAAAGAGCAGGGCTTGCATATGTTACCCCACCCCTCCCTTCTTCCTGGGCCCAAATCACTTTGTTCCCCATTTCTCTCCCTCCTTTCCCCAGTAGCACAGGGGGACAAGGGATGGGGTTTAGAGTCAATTCCCAGGCTGGTGGTTCCTACTGCTCCTTCCTCCTCAGGAAGAAGGATTCCTTACAGTCCTTCCCTGCTTCCCCACGGGGTCCTTCTCATGGGAGAGAGTCCTCCATGAACCTCTCTTTCATGAGTCCTTTCCACAAGGTCGGGAGCTGCTCCAGCCTGGGCTTCCCACGGAGTCACAGGCTGCTTTGGGAACAGTCACCTCCCCTGGTGCCAGGGTCTTCCAAAGCTGCGCAATCCAAATTCACTGGCAGCAAATCCACTGGCCACAAAATCCAAGTCCACTGGCCAAGTTCACCCCTCCTGGCACCCCAGGGAATGTTCCACCATGTTCCTCCATGAGTGCAGAGGGACAGCTGCCATCTCACCATGGGTTGCAGGGAAACTTCTGCTCAGGCACCTTCTTCCCCTTCTTCCTCACCAACCACCAGCACCCGCTGTCCTCTACCAGCACCACTCTCCCTCTCCACCACTCTCCCTCTCCACCACTCTCCCTCTCCAGCACAGCTCTTCTTCCCCAAGTGCTTCTCTGCTCAGGCATTATGTTGATTCTTTTGCGTGTTAATCGCTGAGGGGCATCTATTGTCCGTCTAATGGTTCTTTGGTTGGTTTGGGGTCAGGGGGAGCTTCTCAGCTTCTTACCGGAGCCACTCCTGGTGCCTTTCCCTGCTACCAAAAACCCCACCAAACCAAACCAGAACAGGAAGGTAGATGTTGCCAAAGGAAGCTGAAAAACAAGAGAAAAACATAGTGCCTCTGCCAGTGTTTACACAATTAAATATTTTGAGATTAACAAACAACTTGCCTCTTCAGCTATGATGCTGCATCTTGTTCCTCAGCTTAAAACAAACTTCTGTGGTTCAGATAAAAACTCCATGTCTCTGAGGGGAAAATTATTTTCGTGAAAATATCCTCTTCCATTTGCATTTATACTGCTAACGAATATAGGCTGATTTATCCCCAGTATCCAACAACCTTTGTAATTTACAAGAAAACCTCAGCTTTCAGTGGTGACAAGAACTCTGGTTTAGGTATCATTGTGCAGGGCTGCCATCTGTGAAAGGATATTCAACTCAGTTGCTTAAGACTGAGTGATTGTCATTGGGTACAAGCAGTATTTCTGTCAAGTTTTCAACATGTTTTTTATAAAACTGCCTATACTGACATCTTGTTTGCAGAAGTACACTTAATTCTGGGCCCTGCTAACCAATAGACTCTGACTTTTAAGAGTACAATTTGACAGCAGAAATTCCCGTATCTCTTGTTCTGTTAAAATATATGTTTACACATGTTCTTATTGAATTTTATGCGGTGAATAGATGTCTGTTTTGTTTCACCAAAGCAAAAAATATCAGTGGGAATAAAATGTTTATATGTGTGTGTGTTTACGTGCACATACACCTGATAAGGATAGATGCAAATCAACACATCCACTTTTAGAGTCAATAGAGTTCTACTAATACAAGCTGATGATTTCACAATATATCTGCATATTATATTTTATTTATAAAAATATTTAGTAATCTAGGAGGATATTAGGACTTATTAAGGAAAAATTAGAAAATGCTGCCATAAATATGTTTTGTATCTGATAATAAATTCTCCTAATATACAGATGAGTAGGACTGGGGTGTTTGATAGTGCAAGAAAAAAACACTGTAAATAATTTTCAAATATTTTCATTTACATGAGTGTGGCACTAGTAACTGCATTCCATGCATTTTTAAAAGTCTAATCCGCCCGTGCCAAATAACAATAATATATATCTCCTATTAATATTTTAAGGCCTGCTAAACATGTATTAATAAAAGATGTTTGTTCCAGTGATCTTGGACAGTATAGCATCAGACTATTTACTGCCAGACAAATAGAAACAGTTGATGAAGTTTCTGGGTTAGTTGCTTTCAGTAACTTGAATGTAAATTTAAGGTGACTCTCTTGGAATCAATGGAATTACCACATAACTGAGAGGTCAGTGTGTACCATTGAACTGAGATCAGAATTGCATGGATTGCATTCAGAAATACGATTAAATTTTCTAGATATACAAAAAGAAAGCAATCATTTAAGTTTTCCCTTTTATTATGGCAAGTCTTCGAGCTATCTGAGAAGGAAGCTGTAAAAGAGTTGGTTATAGTTACATGCAGCTGGCCAAATGCTGCGTTCTTTTGGTGTAGATTTATGATTTGCAAAATAATATTGGCTGGTAGCAGTCCACACGGTGTGCTCTTGGATCAGAGGGTTAGTTCCCAAATGGGAAAGGTGCTTTTACTAGTGCTTGAGAAAATCCATGTTGATTTGAATAGCTAGCTTTAAGCTAGCAAAATTGCTGCTTCAGAGAAAACCCACCTTTTCCTTTATTTTCTTTTGGATATGCCAGAAACTGCCGGCAGTCTGAGTTACATACAGCAGGACATCTCAGTCACCAGCATGTTTTAGTCCTGTGGGTCAGTGTATGATTCCAGTATGGAGTGCTCTTACTGAAATCCTTTTATAGGTGCCTGTCTTGCACTAGTTGGGAGAGAAGGTTTTGCAATTTGCCGATCAGGCAGCCCTGTTATTTTATTTTTCGGTTCTTACATAAATGACTGCTCCTGTAATGTATCAGCTGAGCTATTTCTTCACAAAACACAGAAGCATTATTCTTATGATATAGAGTATTACAGTGTGCTCCCCTTGTACCCTTACCACACAGCTTTGGTTCCTGGATGCAGTGGCCTGTTATCTTAAAGCTTCCTTATATTGATAATAGGCAGAGGAAATGCAGGAAAAGTGGGTAGATGATACAGTTCTCAGTTTTTGGAAGCCCTTGCTTTCTCTGCTAATTGTATTCATTTTCTGAGAAGACAAGTCCCCTTGCTATGTAGGTTAGGTCCATATAATTTTGGCATATAAACTAATTCATAGTTGATGTGAATGTGATCACCTGTGCCTGAGAAAGATGAATGGACACTGAAGCAAGAGAAGACAAAACCTGGTGAGGTGATTAAGGGAAGAGAAAGTAATGTGAAACACATGACAAGGTGAATAGTGAAAGGACAAAAGGACAAATTAAGCTGAACTAGTATTGTGGCAGATATGACAGGATTATTGCATGTTAAATAGTACAAACTGCCCATGCATGCCTATAGATTAGGAATTAGAAGAAGTTTCTTAACTGATAGGCTGGGGTTCTGGAACCAGTGTGCATTTGGAGCAGTAGTGGGCAAAAAGTGTGAATACTCTGAAGATGGCTCTTAATTCATATTTGAAGGGGTTCATATGGAATGCATGTAATTTGATTTTCTGCTGGCTACAGTTGGTAGTATATGAAAGGCATCACATTTTGTTAATATGTATAATTTCATTGTCCGTGTTCCTGAAAAGAGTAAATGATTCAAGAATAAAAGGCACAGAAAATTTCATTTCTGCTCAGTTAGAGAGTTTCCCAGCAAATCAGGTATTTCTCATTAGTTTTTAAGGACAGTAATCCAGGTACATGTCTCAGTATACTAATGTAAGTATAGATTCCCCTGAAATGCATCCATGAGAGTATAGTTCTTCACTCCCCCAGTCTGTATAATAAGTAAACAAATGAGTGATTTTAGTCAGGGATTTAAAAAAGATTAATGAAAATTTTGTGCCTTCATTTAAAGTGAAATCTGAACTTTTGAAGCAGATGAGCAAAATAGCCTGCCATAAAAGATAATTTCATTTGCCAAAATGAAACTACCTTCTAGTATTAATACTGTAATGAAGTGGTTTGAAATATGAACTAAGAATCTTAAGAAAAAAAGATGCCCAGTGTTCTTATGTTCAGTAGTTACTTCTATAAACAATTACATCCATGTAAAAAGCTTTATGATTTTATTTTCA